>NW_027016715.1:0-37643 GCF_036934945.1 Oncorhynchus masou masou
CCACATGGTTAGTGAAAAAGACCACATTGCAAATGTACGGTCCCTTACTCGACGTCCGAAAACATTTGTAAAATATACTTTGTAGATAATTGGCCCTCTTTCTGGGACTCACCCACAAACAGGACCAAGCCTGGCCAGCTGAGGATTGATGGACTCCATCCTAGCTGGAGGGGTGCTCT
This sequence comes from Oncorhynchus masou masou, assembly GCF_036934945.1. Taxonomy (NCBI): domain Eukaryota; kingdom Metazoa; phylum Chordata; class Actinopteri; order Salmoniformes; family Salmonidae; genus Oncorhynchus; species Oncorhynchus masou. The sequence goes on from NW_027016715.1 coordinate 180, forward strand.
CATCTTATCTATCGCATAGACAGGGCCCTAACATACCTTAAGGGAACATTTTGACATTCGCCATATGGTTAGTGAGAAAGACCACATTGCAAATGTACGGTCCCTTTCTCGACGTCCGAAAACATTTGTAAAATTCGCGGACAGCGCCGGATCTTCCGGGAAGTCATTAAACGAACTCTCTCGGACATTCGGTTTCCGTTTTATAAAATAATTAAATTTTGGTCAGTTTTCCGCTGTCCCGGTAAATCCCACAAGAGGGCGAATGGAATCATATTGCAAATGTACAAAACATCACGAATCACGACGTGGCCTTATCTCCTAAATGGAAAATATTTTGAAGCCGAAACTTGGTGAGCATAGGTTTGGCATAATGGGCATTTGGCCCCGAACAAGATGGTGTCTAGGCCTCAACGGTTTTTTAGTTATGGCCATTTTTCTGGGATTAAAGGTCCAAAAAGAAAATAGAGCAATAATTTTAAACAGCCATTTATCTATCGTCATTTAAGAGAAATCGTACAATGTCAAATTGGTGTTTAAAAAAAACAGTTACAGATCCAGTTGCAGCGTGTTCATACAAATCTTTTTAAAGTGTGCTTTGGAGCTCTGCAAGATTTCTGTGATTTTCTGTGATTTTCTGAAATAACACACACTCACTAAACCCTCTGTAAATAAGTCAGTTCTTAACATGAAGATTTAAAACACAAAATTCTATAATTGCCTACCCCAAGGAGGATATGTGTTCACTTTCAGCTTCCTGTGTAAACCGGAAGTGCCTTAAAATGGTGTCATAGGTGCTGTTTTGAAGGGTTAAAAAGGTCAAATCTTTTCAAAACTTCATATGTGTGACTAGGCAACCCCCATGAACTGGAAGTCAGTCATTTCTCCCAACAGATGTCAAATAAAAGCTCTCACACACACACACACACACACACACACACACACACACACACACACACACACACACACACACACACACACACACACACACACACACACACACACACACACACACACACACACACACACACACACACACACACACACACACAGCAAGGATGGAGTGACAAAGTGCGGTGCTTAAAGACACACAGAGCCTGCAATGGCATTTTCATATTCTCTAGGCCGTGCCGAGATCGACGAGATGCCCCGCTTGACCGTAGCTGAAAGAAGTTGGCCCAAAATTAAGCCTGGCCCTAAATGTCATTTGCTTTTGGGTGACAGTGAGAGAACCGTTAGGGTGAGATGCACAATTCGACCTCAGGTACGTTCCTGAGGTCCTCCCGATCTGTGCAAGCCTCACCTTGACCGTGTGGCATTAACCCTTAACAGTTAATCAGGGTTTTTTGATCTCACAGATTACAATGACATCTCTCCCCATAGGAATACATTGCCTGCTCCTCTAACGTCAACTTGAAGCCTATGTGGGTTATGAATGCCTTATGAACCTGTCTTCAATGACAGGCCATCAGGACACTATGAGGTCTAACTGTGTCGATTCTAAGCTTCCTGAAGCAACCGGAAGTGGTTAAAATCACCCTAAACGTGTTTTTCCATACCCAACCAGCAGTTTGTGATAAATAGTGCATTCAACCCTGTGTAAATCGGTCAGTTCTTAACGTAAACACTTAAAACCCAGGATTCTGTAAAGGCAAAACTTTTCAAAACTTCACATGTGTGATTAGGCAACCCCCATGTACTGTAACTCAGTCATTTCTCCCATAAAATTTCAAAGAAAAACTAAATCTCACACACACACACAGCTTGGAAGGAGGGACATATTGGGGTGCATAGAGACAGAGAGTGCCTGCAATAGTTACCTTTGTTCGAGCTAAAAAATAACCGTCAGACCTAGAGTTCTGAAACTTTAGAAACCTGTTCTAGACATCAGGTCGATAGTGTGTGGTGAGTTACGTGGCTCTAGAAGGTTCTCGGACCGAGAAACAACCTTGTATATTTGCAATAACTTAAATTCATTTTTGCATCACGAAAACCGACATTTAGAAATGTCCCAGAGTCGCAAGACTAGGTGCATTGCGACCGCCTCGGCCCATATAGACGGACCCCAACGTTTCTGTCCAATTGCTCATTCAAAGACCCCGTAGCAAGCGAATATCCTATTCCTCGAAAATAATAACAATAATAATAATAATAATAATAATAACAATAATAATGCCCAGCAACTCCCTGCCTTCCTGAAGACAAATAACGTATATGAAACGCTTCAGTCTGGTTTAAGACCCCATCATAGCACTGAGACTGCACTCATGAAGGTGGTAAATTACCTTTTTAATGGTGTCAGTCCAAGGCTCTGCATCTGTCCTCGTGCCCCCAGACCTTAGTGCTGATTTTGACACCAACGATCACCACCATTTTTTAGAGTGATAGGAAACCCTAATTGGTCGTCACGGACAAGTTCTTGCCTGGTTTCGATCTTATCTGTCGGAAAGATATCAGTTCATCTCTGTGGAAGGTTTGTCCTCTGACAAATCAATTGTATGTTTTGGTGTGCCTCAAGGTTCCGTTTTAGGACCACTATTGTACCTACATGTACGCTACGGTCACAAGACGCAGGCCTCTTAATTGTCCCTAGAATTTTAAGCAAACAGCTGGAGGCGTGGCTTTCTCCTATAGAGCTCCATTTTTATGGAATGGTCTGCCTACCCATGTGAGAGACGCAAACTAGGTCTCAACCTTTAAGTCTTCACTGAAGACTCATCTCTTCAGTGGGTCATATGCTTGAGTCTAGTCTGGCCCAGGAGTGTGAAGGTGAACGGCAAGGCACTGGAGCGCCAAACGGCCCTTGCTCTCTCTGCCTGGCCGGCTCCCCTCTCTCCACTGGGATTCTCTGCCTCTGAAACTATTACAGGGGTTGAGACCCTGGCTTACTAGTGCTCTTCATGCCTTTCCTTGGAGGGGTGTGTCACTTGAGTTGGTTGAGTCACTAACATGATCTTCCTGTTTGGTTTTGCGCCCCTTCTGGCCCGTGCAGTGGCGGAGATCTTTGTTGACTATACTCAGCCTTGTCCCCCCCGCCCCCTAACTTGTCCCCCCCACCCCCTCCCCCTAAACCATTCAGGTCAGTTTGTTATATCTGGTGTAATTCTCCTGTCTTATCTGGTGTCCTGTGTGGATTTAAGTATGCTCCCTCTAATACTCTCTCCCTCCCCTCCCGGAGGACCTGAGCCCTAGGATCATGTCTTAGGACTACCTGGCCTGATGACTCCTGACTGCCCCCAGTCCACCTGGTCGTACTGCTGCTCCATTTTCAACAGTTCTGCCTGCGGCTATGGAACCCTGACCTGTTTACCGGACAAGCCACCTTGTCCCGGACCTGCTGTTTTCGAATCGAGTGCTCAGGGTCCCATCTAGCTAAGAATTTAGCTCCAATATTTTACATACAGTGGGGAGAACAAGTATTTGATAACCTGCAAAATCGGCAGTGTTTCCTACTTACAAAGCATTTAGAGGTCTGTAATTTCTTTCATAGGTACACTTCAACTGTGAGAGACAATCTAAAACAAAAATCCAGAAAATCACATTGTATGATTTTTAAGTAATTAATTTGCATTTTATTGCATGACATAAGTATTTGATATATCAGAAAAGCAGAACTAAATTTTTGGTACAGAAACCTTTGTTTGCAATTACAGAGATTATACATTTCCTGTAGTTCTTGACCAGGTTTATACACACTGTTACAGGGATTTTGGCCCACTCCTCCATACAGACCTTCTACAGATCATTCAGGTTTCGGGGCGGTCGCTGGGCAATACAGACTTTCAGCTCCCTCCAAAGATTTTCTATTGGGTTCAGGTCTGGAGACTGGCTAGGCCACTCCAGGACCTTGAGATGCTTCTTACGGAGCCACTCCTTAGTTGCCCTGGCTGTGTGTTTCAGGTTGTCATGCTGGAAGACACAGCCACGACCCATCTTCAATGCTCTTACTGAGGGAAGGAGGTTGTGGCCAAGATCTCGCGATACATGGCTCCATCCATCCTCCCCTCAATACGGTGCAGTGATCCTGTCCCCTTTGCAGAAAAGCATCCCCAAATAATGATGTTTCCACCTCCATGCTTCACGGTTGGGATGGTGATCTTGGGGTTGTACTCATCCTTCTTCTTCCTCCAAACACGGCGAGTGGAGTTTAGACCAAAAGGCTCTATTTTCGTCTCATCAGACCACATGACCTTCTCCCATTCCTCCTCTGGATCATCCAGATGGTCATTGGGAAACTTCAGACGGGCCTGGACATGCGCTGGCTTTAGCAGGGGGACCTTGCGTACGCTGCAGGATTTTAATCCATTACGGCGAAGTGTGTTACTAATGGTTTTCTTTGAGACTGTGGTCCCAGCTCTCTTCAGGTCATTGACCAGGTCCTGCCGTGTAGCTCTGGGCTGATCCCTCACCTTCCTCATGATCATTGATGCCCCACGAGGTGAGATCTTGCATAGAGCCCCAGACCGAGGGTGATTGACCGTCATCTTGAACTTCTTCCATTTTCTAATAATTGGTGCCAACAGGTGTTGCCTTCTCACCAAGCTGCTTGTCTGTTGTCCTGTAGCCCATCCCAGCCTTGTGCAGATCTACAATTTTATGCCTGATGTCCTTACACAGCTCTCTGATCTTGGCCATTGTGGAGAGGTTGGAGTCTGTTTGTGTGTGTGGACAGGTGTCTTTTATACAGGTAACGAGTTCAAACAGGTGCAGTTAATACAGGTAATGAGTGGAGAACAGAAGGGCTTCTTAAAGAAAAACTAACAGGTCTATGAGAGCCGGAATTCTTACTTGGTAGGTGATCAAATACTTATGTCATGCAATAAAATGCAAATGAATTACTTAAAATCATAGAATGTGATTTTCTGGATTTTGTTTTAGATGCCATCTCTCACAGTTGAAGTGAACCTATAAAAATTACAGACCTCTACATGCTTTGTAAGTAGGAAAACCTGCAAAATCGGCAGTGTATCAAATACTTGTTCTCACCACTGTACATGAAATGTCAAAGAGTGAAATTCTGAGCTAGTTCCCTTCCAGTGATGTTGCCTATATACTGAAGAAGGAGGTCAGTAAATGGGTGGGTGAAATAGGTGGGCTGTACAAGGAACTACAAATAGGTCACTTTGAACTACAAATCCTATCAACGAATCTCTCAAGTGACCCCCATGGAACCCGAGCATCACTTGCAGCTCATTGGTCAACTCGATAGGAAGGCTGTGGTCAGCTAAGTCCCGGAGCCTTAGGAAAATGTCACCAGAGTTGCTTCCCTCTGATTGGCTGATTTTATTGTCACCTTCCACCTCGGCCTTCCAAGATTGGTCCACACTGCAGCCCTCTGAGATATAAAATAAAGGATGGAGCAGGACACACAAGTCAACTCCCTCCCTGAATTGCACCTTCACTTTTCCAACCACATGTGCCTTACATACCATGTTTGCATTCCCGGAGACCCCCAGCATAGAACTTATAAAGCCCTGATGTGGGGAGTGAGTCAACTCTTTAGTCATTATAGACTAGATAGCCGATTTTATTACAGACATAAATACTCCTGTTTAATCAGCTGTCAAGGTCCTAGGCTGGTGTGGTAACACATGGTCTGCGGTTGTGAGGCCGCTTGGATGTACTGCCAAATTCTCTAAAATGACGGAGGTGGCTTATGGTAGAGAAATGAGCATTTCATTATCTGATAACAGTGCTGGTGGACAGTCCTGCAGTCAGCATGCCAATTTTACACTCTCTCAACTTGAGACATCTGCGGCATTGTGACAAAACTGTACATTTTAGTGGCCTTTTATTGTCCTGATATGCCACACCTGTCAGGTGGATGGATTATCTTATTACAATGAGAAATGCTCACGAACAAGGATGTATACAAATTTGTGCACTTTGAGAACATTTCTGGGATCTTTTATTTCAGCACATGAAAAGACTTGACATATTGCGTTTATATTTGTGCAGTATAAATGGCTCAATATTAAATATACCATCCTCTGGGGATGGTAACAAATCAATAGGTGGGACCTTCAATTCATCCTGCACGTCTTGAGATAAGACATGACACAGGATCTGCAAGATTAAAATGCATCAAACTGTCACTTATGAAGACAGTTTGAGTAACGGATATTTAAGTAGAATGAGTGTACACACAGGCCCTGAAGAACTAGCCAATAAGCATGCCAGGTGTCAAGAAACTAACAGCCGGCAGTAGTGACCTCACATTATACAAATATGTCAGACAAATCTACCCTTCAATTCCTACGTCCATGACACGTCAAATCAAATTGTCACATGCGCCAAATACAAGTGTACACCTTACAAGCCCTTAAAGCAGTTAAGATAAAATATTTACCAAATCAAGTAAAAACACAAGTAGCAATAACGAGGCTATCGGTACCAAGTCAATATGCGGGGGTAGAGGTTAGTGGAGGTAATTTGTACATATGTGAAGGGACAATGCATAGATAAACAGCGAGTAGCAGTGCACAACACAAAGGTGGTGGGGGAAAAGGTGTTGTGCCCTCTTAGCAACTGTCTTGGTGTGTTGGTACATGATAGTTCATTGGTAATGTGACACCAAGGAACTTGAAACTCGCTCTGTTGATGTTAATGGGGGCTTGTTTAGCTCGCCTTTTCCTGTAGTCAACGATCAGCTCCTTTGTTGTGCTCACATTGAGGGAGAGGTTGTCCTGGCACCACACTGCCAGGTCTCATTGTCAGTGACCAGGCCTACCACTGGTGTTGTGGTGCACCTCAAACTTGGTGTTGGAGTCATGTTTAACCACGCAGTCGTGGGTGAACAGGGAGTACAGGAGGGGCCCAAGTGTTGAGGATCAGTGTGGCAGACGTGTTGTTGCCTACCCTTACCACCTGGGGGCGGCCCGTCAGGAAGTGCAGGATCCAGTTGCAGAGGGAGGTGTTTAGTCCCAGGGTCCTTAGCTTTTCCAACCACACTGTAGCTGGGAAACCAGTCACCCTCAAATGGTGCACCTTTAGCCCCTTGTCAGCTACACTGGGGTGGAACTAGTGAAAGCAATGTCCAAAAACATTGCCTTAAAGTTGATTTTCAAAAGTAACTGGAAATTGAGGAATCTGCTTTTAAACTGATGCACCCAATGTGGTAGGATTCTGACCCATATTGCAACAGACTAGATGGAACTACCAAAGCCTTCATTTCTACACTGCTGGGTTGACATTTGCTATAAAGCAGTCACATTAAAATGTAGAAAATCCATTTTGGCCCCAGTGTAGTGTTCACGGAACTACGCTATTCTATTGAATCCCACATTCATCCAACTCAAACCTTGCCTCATTATTACAAACTTCAATTTTCCCCTGAAGTTCTACCCATTGATATGAAATGCTGAGACCAGACCATTCAATGCCTTTCACATTTTATTAAGCCAAAGAGTGCAGTAGATCTTCACATTCGTTTGCTGGTCCTCTTGTATGACATGCCAGACAGAGTCATGGTCTGAAAAGAGAAAGCATCTGTAATCATTACACTCAATAAATCCATGCCAGTACACTATGCTTACCAAACCGGACACGCTCGTTCTCACATTGATTTTGTTCACCCACACTAGAAGCGATCAGGACATGCAGGTTGAAATATCAAACTCCGAAACAGTTATATTTGGGGCAAAAAGCATTTCATATTTATGGCAATTTAGCTAGCTAGCTAATTTGTCCTAGTATATAAACATTGGGTTGTTATTTTACCTGAAATGCACAAGGTCCTCTACTCTGACAATTAAGCCACAGAAAACCGAATGTTTCTCATCATCTCGCCTCCTTTATATGGCGGTTGACAACCAACGTTACAACTGACCAGAGTGTGGACCTTAAAGTTAATCTTTCAATCACCCACATGGGTATATGCTCCTAAGAACCAACGAGGAGATTGGAGAGGCCAGACTTGCAGCACATCAAATAGAACCAATTTCTATTTTAGCACCTGGCCACGCAGATGCTTGCTGAGGCGCGCGAGCAGTGTGGGTGCAATGATTGAATAACACGTACGTTTATTTTGCGACGCGAGCGGTGGGGTCAGCATGTAATTAGAACATCGGCGGCAGCAAACTGTTGAATTGCATTCACGGCACTGTCATAGACTAACCATTTTGTTAATGGTATAAATTAACCCTGAAATTGTGTCGCTTCGTGAAACCCCCAGCCATATGCCCCAGACTCACGTTGACGAGGGTGTTTGCGTCTGTAAGTTCTGTGACATATTCGATCCCATTCAGGATGGCCGTCAGCTTGTTACCTTCCCTCATCACCACAGACTGAAACAGGAGAGGTCAACGGTTAGATCTGAAAGCAGTGGTCACCAACTAGGACCAATTTAACAGGCCCAAGTTGGATGGCCATATATGGAGAAAAAAGAAGACAGTGTGCATCAGGTGTGTGAGTTGGTTTTGAGACGCAACTGTGCCCTCAGTCCCTGGAGAGCAGAGGAGATTCTGCCAACGAAAGTCAGTCCTCCCACAACATCACTGGGACCTGAACTAACCATAGTGACCCCACATCAGCTGAACTTTTAGTTTAGTTAGATACTGGCTGTATATGTAGGGAGATGGATAAACCCAGGCTACATGTATGAAACTCATGGTTGGGTTGTGACATGCGCCACCCACATTGACCCTCTCCCCGGTCGGCGACTCGAGCTCCGTCTCCTGGCCAATGGTGAAGGAGTTGGTGAGGATCTTTGTCCCCGTGGTGACAGTCACCTTGAAGTGGTCTCCAGTCTCCTCAATCTCAGAGATGCTCTTGATGTCTTTGCCCTCCTGGATAAGCTCATCAGGGAGACCTACATGTTTGCGGCAGCGAGAGAGTCATATACGGTGCTTTGCAGTACTACAAAAAGTAAATGAATTATTACTACTGAAGTAAAGCGCTGATGCACTATAATATGGCAACACAATGATCTGAATGCATTCCCAGCTTGCACATAACATTCTGAGGACCATACGTTTTAGGGCTTGGTTATTTTGCAGACCACATTCTGCCAATGGTGCAGGACAGGTGCTTGGCTTTGGAACATTCTCATTAAGGAATTTGACAAAATGTTATTTTCTTGGCATTTCATTATTTGATCAGAATATTTCCTGAAAGTTCAAACATTTAATTTAAGGCAAAGTTCGAGGAACATTAGTCATTTTACATTGGGAATGTTCTCAAGTTGTTCAGCTGACTTTAAATATTCTCCTGTGGGAATGTCAGTACCTCAGCATAATGTTCTGTAGGTTCTCATAGTTACAGTTAAAGTCATGTTCTCAGAACACTAAGAACTTGCCATACAAAAACATTAATCAAAACACATTCCGTTCTCAGCTTCAACAAACGCCATCTTCTCTTAAGTGTGTTGGCCACACCTGATCTTAATGAGTGCTTGTTCCTGTTGAAATGGTCTGAATAGATTAAAGTTATCCACTTTCAATGAGTTACAAAACTAATGCATGACAACTCCATCCTGGTGGCACAGTGGATTAATTCCACGGATAGAGGACAGAAGAGCATAGGTTTGAATCTCAATGACACAATAAATTATTAATGCCTAGGCAAATCATTTAACAATCCCATTGGTGCTGGAAGTTCAAAATAGTTAGCCCAAACCAAACTAGCGGTGTTAAGTTAAGTTCAAAAAATATATAAATTTGTTGTTAAATCTAACACCATTTCAAGTACCCATTGCATTAGCAGTCACCATTGATCTTCATTACTGAAAGGACTACGACTTCTGAAATGTACACCCCAAGTCTAATCAAATGTACAAACCCAACTGCAAGACTTACCAACAGCCTTCATGAAAGACTCAAAGTTGTCATGTGACTCCATCTGGTATTTCCCTGAGAAAGACATGGTGACTATAAGACAGTGACAGTAGAGTCAGCCACAGCTCCCTGCTTGTCTTTATACCCCCATCTATCCAGCCCTGCACTCATTAACTAACTAAAGGTGTCTACAATTGAGAACCCCTCCCCTCATATCTTCCCCGCTACTTGCCTGTAGGCACAGATCTAGGATCAGCTTCCCAGCCAAGGGCAACTAATCTACATCGCAATGGTCAACTGTATTGTATTCCACTTCTCATCTTCTCTTCTTTGACTTTGGCCGTGTGAGTGATCATTGATCTGATTTGATAAACAAAGCCTCCTCGACTCCTTAGAAAAATGATAAGCAGTCTCATCATTGTAATACAAGTGTATGGATCAATCAACACATTTCAAATTCAACTTGACTTTATCTCGCTATACACCTGTGTTGAAATTAAACTAGGCGACATTGCACTTTGAGTTGAGAGGTGTATTTTGTCTCCCTGCACTATAAAACAGTTGAATCCATGTACAATTGTAAGGCAGCAGACTGCAATAGGATTGTGAGTTTGCAAAAATGTTTAGAATATAGCTGAAACAACATACATTCTCAAGTTGAATTTTAATGTTCACTCAACTTTTCATTTGACGTTGAGTGAACATACAATTCAACTTGAAAAATTGGAATCCAGCCAGAGAACGTTAATCACCCCCAACCTGCACTGACAATGACTGCCAGGAAATACTTCTATTTGATTTAGGTAGTCTCAATAATAACTGGAACAGCCATCTCAGTAACAGATGCAAAAAGTCCAACTAATAACAGATTGGATTTCTTTAGAAAAATGCATGTTACTTTAGTTGGTGTAGCTTAAGATAATCAACCAATCAATATACATGCAAAAACACAGTTCTAAAAAGAAAATTATTCAACGTACAATTGTAAGGCAACCAGCTGCAATAGGGTTGTGAGTTTGCTCCACATCTGGGAATATAGCTGAACCAACATACAGTGTTGACTTCCAAAAACAAACATGAAATTGTAATTAGACTCAACAAGTTTTTATACATTCAGCTCACTGTGAGCAAAGTTTGTTGAGTGAACAAACGTTCACCCATTAGCTACATTTATTTTCCTTCTGAAGTCCAACAAACTCAGATAATAACACTGATTAATCAATTGAATCCTACAGACGAAGAACCATATAGGTGACAATTTTTCCATTTTAAGATAATCAGTTATTTTTATATTATTAATTGTGTGTACCACATTAGGTGTTTTATGGTTGACAAATAATTCACCATACCCATATCTTCCAACAACAATTTACATTTTTTTGTTATTGCAAATAATACTTTTTTTATTGCCGTTTTAATTTTTAGAATGTGGAAGAACAGTATATCGCCAGTGATTATTTCAGTTTGTGGAAGAAGAGTATATGTGACATTTTGCATGACTCTTGTAAGATGTCCTTTTTTAACACCTGATATGTTTTAAGTACTTTCAAGTACAGATGCCCTTCATATAAATTACTTAAATGCAATATGCAATTAATTCATTTGTATGGAGGTTCATTTAAAGGTGGTCTATCAACTTTAGCACTGATGACTATTCTTAAAAGTTGAGTCATGAAATCTTAGTCTCATTTAAAATGAAGCCCTCAATGTGAACATACCATAGAACTACAAAAATAGAATACAATTAAATTAATTCAATCAAAACAAGCACAACTTGTAAATATCAAATATGGATCAATGTGATGTGTCAATATGCAGGTCCCTAAGGTCAATATTACAAAACGTTCAGAAAACCATTCTCTTTGTGTTTAACACTATGATCAGCAATTAAGTTTTGAATTGCGTTAAACCCATGCTAAAGGCAAGAAATGTCCTTCTGTACTGAGGTGACAGCAGTACATAAGTATTAACTGCTTAGAGTTCATGCTAAATGTGGTGACAGAGACGTACTGTATATTGTAATGAATCAAAAAAGGGAATTAAGATCAAATGAATACTCACATAATGTATGTGACGACTTATTTGTTTTTAATTCATTCAGATTAAAAAAGGTTCAAATGATCACACACAAAATAATTCTCAACAGAACACATTGTACATATTATATTATTATATTATATTGTACATAAAATTTTCTACACGAGGAACAACATCTTAAAATTAAATTAATTCAATATATTGTGCTGGTTCAAATCATACACAAATTGATTCACATAGAAAACACCTACTATACATTTAATTTCCTACAATAGGGGTGACATGTCTTCTGAAATGTATTCAGATTCAACATACTATATAAATTATTCACTCTGCAGTGATTCATAAAAAGAGCGTGCAGCAGCTGGCAAGTAGTTGAGCATGGTCATCAGATCTTGGTACTTGTTTTTTTGATGGGCAGAGGACTCTCATATGCTCTAGGGTAGTGGCTTGCAAAATAGGGAGGTTGAGGTGTAGCTCCTTGTTTTGGTTTGGAGATCAGCCACGATTTCCATCCCTCAAATAGACTGTGGCTCTGTCTGGTGTACAGATTCCAAGGATCCTCAACTGAAATTAGAACAGAAACATTTTAAGTTCCTGACATCAATAAACCACTTTCACAGTCAAGCATTAGGATATTTTATTGTTAGAACAACATGTTGCATGTTGATGGGATGTTAGTAAACTATTCTCTGTGCAATACCTGTGACTTTTAACTACCTCACTGAGGTGATCTGAAGTCCAGCTGGTCGCTTGAGGACAGAATCTGGGAGGTGCCTGAAGTCTTCACATTGCATCCTCATCACCTTGAATGGTTTTGCTGGTTGTGCTTCAATTATCATCTTTGAAACATCATCAGGTGTATGAAGGACTGACACCTTGTGCCTCTTCTCGATGGTGGCAAAAGATCGATCACAAGGAAGAAAAGAATGACCAGAGACCATGAACCTCTGCTCAACTTGGGTAAAGTAACCCATAGAGACGAGCATCGACATCAGATTGAGCATCCGCCAGTTGTTATTCTGCCCACAGCATCTGTCACTGAATATGCTCAACCTGCGCACCTCTGGTTTGGTGAGTGGCGTGAATGTTGTCTTCACCCACTTCATTATGCAGCTTGCCACCTCAATGGACCCTCGGTGTGCAATCCCTTCATGCCAAACACACATGTATGCAGGATCTTCTTTTCCAAGTTCCTGGATGCAAAAGTTAAAATTTGACATCTGCCACTGGTAGTAGACATTGGAGTGGGTCAGATTAGGGGTGTACATCACCCCCTGTAGATCCACAGAAGTGACATGGCAGTCAGCATTGGCTTTAGCCCACTCAGTGTCACTTTGAAGCTGTGTGTAGGCCTTTTCGGCTTTTCGATGGTGCAACTCACTTTCAACTGCAATCTTCCTCTTCTCCTCTTCAGATGTTGCTGCTGACATCTTAGTGAAGAATGCGTCACATTTGCCACAGGTGTCACTCCTGGGTTGGCCGAAATTGAGACTCTGCTGTTTGAAAATGTCCCTATAAACCCAGAATTTTGCAGATGATGTGGTATTCTTCTCTTTGTAGAGTCGGTACATTCGCAACAAATTCAGATCAGGGCTGAGGTATTCTCTGTGTACATCTCCCTTCATCCGAGAGTAGTGGTTCTGGGTTCTTGGGAAAGATAGAATGTGCTCCTTGATGCCCTCTTTCACTGTAGCATGTATCCGATGTGGCCTGTAAGGAGACAACAAGGTATTGTTAAACTTGTATTCTCTCAATGGTCTAGGGACCTGCCTACATTTCAATTAGCAGGTTATTAAAAAGTAGTACAGAGAATACAATATGTTTGTAATTGATATTCATATAGACATTAATTCATATTTTCACTTGCCTGAAGACGGCTGTTGGTTAGCTGGAACACAGACATGAAAGTAACCTTGCACACATTCAATCTCTGGCCTGCTTGCTGTACATGGTATTTGAAGGTTTGTTTCCGTCGTTTGTTCTCCTTTGTATCCTCAGGTTTACGTCTCCGTTTCACCTCATGCTGCAATAAAAATTGACAATGATGAATTCAGAATTTAATATACTGTAGCACATTCAGGATATTGCTTGATCAGGACCTCCATCTTTCACACACTCCCAATCTATACACAGAATGAGTTTGTATTGCACCATTGCGTAACACAGCAGTTTTAGAGTTAACGTTAATGTACGTATCATTCCTGTCAAAGTTAAAATATGCAAGTGTTCAATATAGCTATTATAATAATAGGCGTTTTGTCTTATTTCTAACCTGTTCTAAGCCGGAGAGAATCAACGCTTGTTGTTTCTCATATGGGACAGTATAGAAACTGTTGAACAGATGCAGCTTGCGTTCATCAGTCAACTTTCCACAATCCTTTCTGCACGTCGTGGAACACGCTCTTCCCTGCAGGATACAGTGTAACTAGCTAGCTACTGTAGCCATGTCGAATCATCCGGTGGATGGAGAAAAAGTAGCTCGCTATGTTTCTTCTATAATCTAGCAATAACATTTGTAACGATAATGTATGAGTTAGTAGCCAACGAACTTTAGCTAATATGTTTTCTCTATAGTTACAAATTAGACAACCCAGAACATACATGTTAGTTACTATACTCCATAGCTAGCTAGCTTGATTGTTTGATATACGGTTCTTCCACATACCTCTTTTGGACAGCTTTTCCCAGTTTTTTCTTGACCCTTACGATTTGTATAGGGTTTTCCTGCATCCCGTAAGATCTTCCTTTGCCTGTCTTTCCATTCTTTTAGTTTGGTTTTACGTTTCTTTCCCACATTTCTGCAATTTTCATCAGCAACAGAAAGGTTGTGCGCTTGTCCGTTCATTCTGAGTGATGCACATAAACGGTTATTCCACGAGAGCCTATCTTTAAATTTAAAATTATTGTTAATTAGCGCGTGGAAAGCTTGTGAAACCGGTTCACTATAGAAAAATGGTGTCCAATAATGATTTTTCATGTATATCTCTTTTTTTTAATGTCACATATATGGTTATTTGTTTGTAGGATTCAATTGGTTAAGTGAAGACACTTGCCAGTCGATCAGCGCATACTCGGATTTCACGTCCTGGTAATCCTTCTAGCATCATGTCCATTTGGTGATGTTTTTTTCACTGTTGAATCATATTGCAAGTGCACGTGCATTTGCAAATATGTTTCAATGGGCATTTACCATCACAAATTTGTCATGCTCAAAAATCCTGCAGGATGCGAAATTGACTGGCCCGATGAACTCGGGATGGCTGGGCAGTGATTCTGGTTCCTCTCCATCGCTCGTTAGGGTTGATTTCAGAATGTCACTTTTGTGATGGTACCTCACTGTTTAAACATATTGCAAATGGACCAAGTCACCATCAAGTCACCGTCCATCTGTCAATTAGATATCATTCTGACACCAAACTGATACAAACTGACACCACACCCACTTTTTCCAACTCGTTTAGAAGCCAACTATCACAAAATCCACTTTTTACCATGCCTTGCTACGTGGTCTTTGAATGAGCAATCGGACAGAAATGTTGGGGTCCGTCTATATGGGCCGAGGCGGTCGCAATGCACCTAGTCTTGCGACTCTGGGACATTTCTAAATGTCTGCATTTTCGGGATGCAAAAATGAATTGAAGTTATTGCAAATATACGGGGCTGTTTCTCGGTCCGAGAACCTTCTAGAGCCACGAAACTCACCATGCACTATCGACCTGAGGTCTAGAACAGGTTTCTAAAGTTTCAGAACTCTAGGTCTGACGGTTATTTTTTAGCTTGAACAAAGGTAACTATTGCAGGCACTGTCTGTCTCTACGCACCCCAATATGTCTCTCCTTCCAAGCTGTGTGTGTGTGATTTAGTTTTTCTTTGAAATTTTATGGGAGAAATGACTGATTTACAGTTCGTGGGGGTTGCCAAATCACACATATGAAGTTTTGAAAAGATCTGACCTTTTTAACCTCCTCGAAACAGCCCCTCTGACACCATTTAAGGCACGTCTGGTTGGCACAGGAAGCTATAAATCAACACATATCCTGATTGCGGTATGCCTTTACAGAATCCTGAGTTTTAAGTGTTTACGTTAAGAACTGACCGATTTACACAGGGTTGAATGCACTATTTATCACAAACTGCTGGTTGGGTATGGAAAAACACGTTTAGGGTGATTTTAACCACTTCCGGGTGCTTCAGGAAGCTTAGAATCGACACAAGTAGACCACATAGTGTCCTGATGGACTGTCATTGAAGACAGGTTCATAAGGCATTCATAACCCACATAGGCTTCAAGTTGACTTTAGAGGAGCAGGCAATGTATTCCTATGGGCAGAGATGTCATTGTAATCTGTGAGATCAAAAAAACCTGATTAACTGTTAAGGGCTAATGCCACACGGTCAAGGTTAGGCTTGCACAGATCGGGAGGACCTCAGGAACGTACCTGAGGTCGAATTGTGCTTCTCACCCTAACGGTTCTCTCACTGTCACCCAAAGGCAAATGACATTTAGGGCCAGGCTTCCTTTTGGGCCTATTTCTTTCACGGTCAATCAAGCGGGGCATCTCGTTGAACTCGGCACGGCCTAGAGAATATGGAAATGCCATTGCAGGCTCTGTATGTCTTAAAGCACCACACTTTGCCACTCCATCCTTGCTGTGTGTGTGTTTGTGAGATAACTTTTCTTTGACATCTGTTGGGAGAAATGACTGACTTTCAGATCATGGGGGTTGCCTAATCACACATAGGAAGTTTTGAAACGATCTGACCTTTCAACCCTTCAAAACAGCACCTTCAAAACAGCACCTATGACACCATTTTAAGGCACTTCCGGTTTACACAGGAAGCTGAAAGTGAACACATATCCTCCTTGGGGTAGGCAATTATAGAATTTTGAGTTTTAAATCTTTATGTTAAGAACTGGCTTATTTACGGAGGGTTTCGTGAGTGTGTGTTATTTCAGAATATCACAGAAAATCACAGAAATCTCGCAGAGCTCCGAAGCACACTTTACAAAGATTCGTATGAACACGCTGCAACTTTTTTTTAAAAACACCTATTTTTGAACATCACCAATTTGACATTGTACGATTTCTCATAAATGATGATAGATAAATGGCTGTTTTTTTTTACTGACACCGGAGGTTCCTTTACTTTGACGTGAAGCGGAAAAAATATTGCTCTATTTTCATTTTGGACCTTTAATCCCAGGAAAATGGCCATAACTCAAAAACCGTTGAGGCCTTGACGCCATCTTGTTCAGGGCCAACTGCCCATTATGCCAAACTTATGCTCACCAAGTTTCGGCTTCAAAATATTTTCCATTTAGGAGATAAGGCCACGTCGTGATTCATGATGTTTTGTACATCGCCCCCACCCTTCCCAACCAGCTACAGTACTGGGATCGGTTTCTGTGTCTTCAGCGTGCTGTGTTCTTTCAATGGGGCGTGTAATGAAGGAAATCCCTCGCGCTTTGACCGGTTGGCGGGCAAAATAATGAAGTGTCACGTGAATTTAGCTGCGCGTCAGGGCGCAATTGAAGACACTGCACTCTTTTTTCCACATCGTCTGAGGAGAGTTGCGTTCTTTTGTTTGAATCGCCAATTGTTTTGTACGTTAATAACATCCTAAAGCTTGATTCTGCACTTAGTTTGACCAGTTTAGTCGACATATAATATGTAATTTTGAAGTTTTGATGTGCAACTGTTCGTGACCAGAAGTCATATTTGGTGCATTTGAGCTGAAGCTGTATACAAAGACACACAAACTGAAACCAAACGTTACATTAGGTAAGTATGACTCCTTCCACTACATTCTGATCGAAGACCATCAAAGGTAAGGGAATATTTATGTTGTAATTTTGTATTTCTGTTGACTCCAACATAGCAGAGAAATATTGCTTATTTCTGAGCGCCGCCTCAAAATATTGCCTAGTGAACGAATTCTGTAACGTTAAAAATAAATGTAACACAGCGGTTGCATTAAGAAGCAGTGTATCTTTCTAACTATATGTAGAACATGTATATTTAGTCAAAGTTTATGATGTGTATTGCTGTTATCTGGCGTTATCTGTCGGAGCTATTTATAATTTCTCCGGACATTTTTGTAGCATTTTTTGAACATGGCTCAATGTAAACGGAGATTTATGGATATAAATTGCATATTATTGAAAAACACATAAATGTACTGTGTAACATGTCCTATTTACTGTCATCTGATGAAGATTTTCAAAAGGTTAGTGAATTATTTTTCTTTTAATCCTGCGTTTGTGATTGTGCTATTTGCATGACAATGTGGCTACATATTGTATGTTTTCCTAGTGGTGGTTTGATATACATATGTGCTATGTTTTCGCCGTAAAACATTTTAGAAATCTGACTCGCTGGGTAGATGAACAAGGTGTTTATCTTTCATTTGAGCTATTGGACTTGTTAATGTGTGGAGGTTAAACATTTCTAAGAATATTTTTGCATTCTGTGCGCCATCTTTTGAGTTGAGCTTGGGGGGGGGTGCCCTTGGGGAACGTGTAGCGTGAACACGTTAACTGGGAGATGTTCTAGCCAGGAGGTGTTTTGTGACCGTATGGGCATTAATTCACTCTTGTTCCAATTTGTTCTGTATCCCGAGAAGGTACCAAATAAATTGATCACATCAAGAATAGCTGGGATACTAGCCTTGGGTTCCGTTACATAGAGAGGATATCATCTGCGTAAAGGGAAATCTTATTGAGAGTATCTTTAGTATTATACCCGTGTATTGCTGCATGAGATCTAATCGTCTGAGCGAGTGGTTCGATAATTAGGGCGAAGAGCATAGGCGATAGCGCACAACCCTGCCTTGTCCCTCTGTAAAGGTTCAATCGGGCGACAATGATTGGTTAGTGAATATTCTGGCACATGGGTTCCTATATAAAAGCTGGATCCAATTTATGAACCTATCTCCAATATTAAATTTATGTAGGACCTTGAATAGATAGGGCCACTCAACTTGGTCAAAGGCCTTTTCGGCGTCAAGAGATATGACGGCAAGGTCCACGTTGGGTAACCTCTGAGAATACATAATGTTGAAGAGGCGCCTGAGATTGAAGAATGAGTTTCTGTTAGGGATAAAGCCGGTCTGGTCCGAATGGACCAATTTGCCAATTAAAGTGCTAAGCCTGTTAGCCAGAGTTTTTGCTAAAATCTTTTGGTCTGTTTTAAGGAGAGATATTGGCCTGTATGACCCTACCTCTTCCGGAACTTTACCCTTCTTATGTATAACTGTAATGAACGCTTCATCCAAAGTAGAAGGGAGAGCTCCATCCTCACTGGCCTGAACCAACATTTTGTGCAGGTAGGGAGAGAGCATGTTGCTGAATGTTTTATAGAATTCACCAGGGTATCCATCTGGGCCCGAGGTCTTGCCACTCTTTAGAGATTTCATTGTTTCTCGAATTTCATCAAGAGATATTTCCTTATTCAGGACGTTAAAATCTTCCTGGTTCAGGGCAGGAAGATTACAGTCCTCCAAAAATGTTTGCATAATTAAGGGGTTAGGATCCGCTTTAGATGTATATAGAGTCTCATAAAATTGACGGAATCTGTCATTGATGTCTTTGGGGGAAGAGAGTAATTCCCCAGATGCAGATTTAACTTTGTGAATCATTCGGTCACTCACTTATTTTTCGAAGTTGTCTGGCGAGTAATTTGTGTGGTTTGTCACCTAACTCAAAATATTTTTGCTTGGCATAGAGAAAACATTTAGCAATTTTCGCTGAGATAATCTGATTATATTTAAATGTTAAAGAGGTAATTTTTTATGTTTCTCCATAGATGGATGCTGCTCCAGTTTCAACTGTTCTAGGTTTTGGCCTTTGTAGGGACTTTTTCCTCGCCACCATGCTTCTACACCTGCATTGCTTGCTGTTTGGGATTTTAGGCTGGGTTTCTGTACAGCACTTTGAGATATCAGCTATGCACAAAGGGCTATATTAATACATTTGATTTGATTTGCTTTTGACCTCGGCATTACTCTGGACCCTCATCTCTCTTTTGACAAACACATCAAGAATATTTCAAGGACAACTTTTTTCCATCTTTGTAACATTGCAAAAATCAGTAATCTTTTTTCAAAAAATTATGCAGAAAAACTAATACGAGCTTTTGTTACTTCTAGATTAGACTACTGAAATGCTCTACTCTCCAGGTATCCGGATAAAGCACTAAATAAAATTCCGTTAGTGCTAAACATGGCTTCTGAAATCTTGACTACCAAAATTGTATCAAATTACCCCAGTGCTAGCCTCTCTATACTGGCATCATGTTAAGGCTAGGGCTGATATCAAGATTTTACTGCTGACTTACAAAGCAATACATAGGCTTGATCCTACCTATCCCTCCGATTTGGTCCTGCCGTACACACCTGCAGGTACGCTACGGTCACAAGACGCAGGTCTCCTTATTGTCCCTAGAATTTCTAAGCAAACAGCTGGAGGCAGGGCATTCTCCAAAAGAGCTCCATTTTTATGGAATGGTCTGCCTATCGATGTGGTCCACTGTCTTATCTGTCTTATCTGGTGTCTTGTGTGCTCCCTCTAATACTCTCTCCCTCCCCTCCCGGAGGACCTGAGCCCTAGGACCATGTCTCAGGACTACCTGGGTCCCATCTAGCTAAGAATTTAACTCCAATATTTGCCATACATGAGTTACATGAGTTACATGAGTTCCCTTCCTTCCAGTGATGTTGCCTATATACTGAAGAAGGAGGTCAGTAAATGGGTGGGTAACTTTGAAATAAAAATCCTATCATCCAATCTCTCAAGTGACCCCATGGAACCCTAGCATCACTTGCAGCTCATTGGTGGACTCGATAGGAAGGCTGTGGTCAGCTATGTCCAGGAGCCTTAGGAAAATGTCACCAGAGTTGCTTCCCTCTGATTGGCTGATTTGATTGTCACCTCCCACCTCGGCCTTCCAAGATTGGTCCACACTGCAGCCCTCTGAGATATAAAATTAAGGATGGAGCAGGACACACAAGTCAACTCCCTCCTTGAATTGCACCTTCACTTTTCTAACCACATGTCCCTTACATACCACGTTTGCATTCCCGGAGCCCCCCAGCATAAAACCTAAAAAGCCCTGATGTGGGGAGTGAGTCTACTTTTTAGTCATTATAGACTAGACAGACGATTTTATTACAGACATAAATACTCCTGTTTAATAAGCTGTCAAGGTCCTAGGCTGGTGTGGTAACACATGGTCTGCGATTGTGAGGCCGCTTGGACGTACTGCCAAATTCTCTAAAATAACGTTGGAGGTGGCTTATGGTAGAGAAATTAGCATTTCATTATCTGGCAACAGCGCTGGTGGACAGTCCTGCAGTCAGCATGCCAATTGCACACTCTCAACTTGAGACATCTGCGGCATTGACAAAACTGTACATTTTAGTGGCCTTTTATTGTCCTGATATGCCACACCTGTCAGGTGGAAGGATTATCTTATTACAATGAGAAATGCTCACTAACAAGGATGTATACAAATTTGTGCACTTTGAGAACATTTCTGGGACCTTTTATTTCAGCACATGAAAAGACTTGACGTTGTGTTTATATTTGTGCAGTATAAATGGATCAATATTACTTTGACAGTAAACTATACCATCCTAAAACCGCTCTGGGGATGGTAACAATGAAGGCAGGGAAAATAGGTGGGACACTGCATGTGTAAGGCCTATGCCATCCTGCAGTGAACCCACACCAAGACCTTGAGATAAGACATGAAACTCACACAGGATGAGCTGCAAGATTAAAATGCATCTTTACGACATGATCCTGCCTAGCTTATGAAGACAGTTTGAGTAACGGATATTTAAGTAGAATGAGTATCATTTTCTACACACAGGAGGAGGCCCTGAAGAACTAGCCAATAAGCATGAACAAACCTATGGCGGCAGGTGTCAAGAAACTAACAGCCGGCAGTAGTGACCTCACATTATACAAATATTTCAGACAAATCTACCCTTCAATTCCTACGTCCATGACACGTCAAATCAAATTGTCACATGCGCCAAATACAAGTGTACACCTTACAAGCCCTTAAAGCAGTTAAGATAAAATATTTACCAAATCAAGTAAAAACACAAGTAGCAATAACGAGGCTATCGGTACCAAGTCAATATGCGGGGGTAGAGGTTAGTGGAGGTAATTTGTACATATGTGAAGGGACAATGCATAGATAAACAGCGAGTAGCAGTGCACAACACAAAGGTGGTGGGGGAAAAGGTGTTGTGCCCTCTTAGCAACTGTCTTGGTGTGTTGGTACATGATAGTTCATTGGTAATGTGACACCAAGGAACTTGAAACTCGCTCTGTTGATGTTAATGGGGGCTTGTTTAGCTCGCCTTTTCCTGTAGTCAACGATCAGCTCCTTTGTTGTGCTCACATTGAGGGAGAGGCACCACACTGCCAGGTCTCATCAGTCAGTGACCAGGCCTACCACTAGTGTTGTGGTGCACCTCAAACTTGGTGTTGGAGTCATGTTTAACCACGCAGTCGTGGGTGAACAGGGAGTACAGGAGGGGCCCAAGTGTTGAGGATCAGTGGCAGACGTGTTGTTACCTACCCTTACCACCTGGGGGCGGCCCGTCAGGAAGTGCAGGATCCAGTTGCAGACGGAGGTGTTTAGTCCCAGGGTCCTTAGCTTTTCCAACCACACTGTAGCTGGGAAACCAGTCACCCTCAAATGGTGCACCTTTAGCCCCTTGTCAGCTACACTGGGGTGGAACTAGTGAAAGCAATGTCCAAAAACATTGCCTTAAAGTTGATTTTCAAAAGTAACTGGAAATTGAGGAATCTGCTTTTAAACTGATGCACCCAATGTGGTAGGATTCTGACCCATATTGCAACAGACTAGATGGAACTACCAAAGCCTTCATTTCTACACTGCTGGGTTGACATTTGCTATAAAGCAGTCACATTAAAATGTAGAAAATCCATTTTGGCCCCAGTGTAGTGTTCACGGAACTACGCTATTCTATTGAATCCCACATTCATCCAACTCAAACCTTGCCTCATTATTACAAACTTAAATTTCCCCTGAAGTTCTACCCATTGATATGAAATGCTGAGACCAGACATTCAATGCCTTTCACATTTATTAAGCCAAAGAGTGCAGTAGATCTTCACATTCGTTTGCTGGTCCTCTTGTATGACATGCCAGACAGAGTCATGGTCTGAAAAGAGAAAGCATCTGTAATCATTACACTCAATAAATCCATGCCAGTACACTATGCTTACCAAACCGGACGCGTTCGTTCTCACGTTGATTTTGTTCACCCACACTAGAAGCGATCAGGACATGCAGGTTGAAATATCAAACTCCGAAACAGTTATATTTGGGGCAAAAAGCATTTCATATTTATGGCAATTTAGCTAGCTAGCTAATTTGTCCTAGTATATAAACATTGGGTTGTTATTTTACCTGAAATGCACAAGGTCCTCTACTCTGACAATTAAGCCACAGAAAACCGAATGTTTCTCATCATCTCGCCTCCTTTATATGGCGGTTGACAACCAACGTTACAACTCACCAGAGTGTGGACCTTAAAGTTAATCTTTCAATCACCCACATGGGTATATGCTCCTAAGAACCAACGAGGAGATTGGAGAGGCCAGACTTGCAGCACATCAAATAGAACCAATTTCTATTTTAGCACCTGGCCACGCAGATGCTTGCTGAGGCGCGCGAGCAGTGTGGGTGCAATGATTGAATAACACGTACGTTTATTTTGCGACGCGAGCGGTGGGGTCAGCATGTAATTAGAACATCGGCGGCAGCAAACTGTTGAATTGCATTCACGGCACTGTCATAGACTAACCATTTTGTTAATGGTATAAATTAACCCTGAAATTGTGTCGCTTCGTGAAACCCCCAGCCATATGCCCCAGACTCACGTTGACGAGGGTGTTTGCGTCTGTAAGTTCTGTGACATATTCGATCCCATTCAGGATGGCCGTCAGCTTGTTACCTTCCCTCATCACCACAGACTGAAACAGGAGAGGTCAACGGTTAGATCTGAAAGCAGTGGTCACCAACTAGGACCAATTTAACAGGCCCAAGTTGGATGGCCATATATGGAGAAAAAAGAGAGACAGTGTGCATCAGGTGTGTGAGTTGGTTTTGAGACGCAACTGTGCCCCCAGTCCCTGGAGAGCAGAGGAGATTCTGCCAACGAAAGTCAGTCCTCCCACAACATCACTGGGACCTGAACTAACCATAGTGACCCCACATCAGCTGAACTTTTAGTTTAGTTAGATACTGGCTGTATATGTAGGGAGATGGATAAACCCAGGCTACATGTATGAAACTCATGGTTGGGTTGTGACATGCGCCACCCACATTGACCCTCTCCCGGTCGGCGACTCGAGCTCCGTCTCCTGGCCAATGGTGAAGGAGTTGGTGAGGATCTTTGTCCCTGTGGTGACAGTCACCTTGAAGTGGTCTCCAGTCTCCTCAATCTCAGAGATGCTCTTGATGTCTTTGCCCTCCTGGATAAGCTCATCAGGGAGACCTACATGTTTGCGGCAGCGAGAGAGTCATATACGGTGCTTTGCAGTACTACAAAAAGTAAATGAATTATTACTACTGAAGTAAAGCGCTGATGCACTATAATATGGCAACACAATGATCTGAATGCATTCCCAGCTTGCACATAACATTCTGAGGACCATACGTTTTAGGGCTTGGTTATTTTGCAGACCACATTCTGCCAATGGTGCAGGACAGGTGCTTGGCTTTGGAACATTCTCATTAAGGAATTTGACAAAATGTTATTTTCTTGGCATTTCATTATTTGATCAGAATATTTCCTGAAAGTTCAAACATTTAATTTAAGGCAAAGTTCGAGGAACATTAGTCATTTTACATTGGGAATGTTCTCAAGTTGTTCAGCTGACTTTAAATATTCTCCTGTGGGAATGTCAGTACCTCAGCATAATGTTCTGTAGGTTCTCATAGTTACAGTTAAAGTCATGTTCTCAGAACACTAAGAACTTGCCATACAAAAACATTAATCAAAACACATTCCGTTCTCAGCTTCAACAAACGCCATCTTCTCTTAAGTGTGATGGCCACACCTGATCTTAATGAGTGCTTGTTCCTGTTGAAATGGTCTGAATAGATTAAAGTTATCCACTTTCAATGAGTTACAAAACTAATGCATGACAACTCCATCCTGGTGGCACAGTGGATTAATTCCACGGATAGAGGACAGAAGAGCATAGGTTTGAATCTCAATGACACAATAAATTATTAATGCCTAGGCAAATCATTTAACAATCCCATTGGTGCTGGAAGTTCAAAATAGTTAGCCCAAACCAAACTAGCGGTGTTAAGTTCAAAAAATATATATAAATTTGTTGTTAAATCTAACACCATTTCAAGTACCCATTGCATTAGCAGTCACCATTGATCTTCATTACTGAAAGGAGTACAACTTCTGAAATGTACACCCCAAGTCTAATCAAATGTACAAACCCAGCTGCAAGACTTACCAACAGCCTTCATGAAAGACTCAAAGTTGTCATGTGACTCCATCTGGTATTTCCCTGAGAAAGACATGGTGACTATAAGACAGTGACAGTAGAGTCAGCCACAGCTCCCTGCTTGTCTTTATACCCCCATCTATCCAGCCCTGCACTCATTAACTAACTAAAGGTGTCTACAATTGAGAACCCCTCCCCTCATATCTTCCCCGCTACTTGCCTGTAGGCACAGATCTAGGATCAGCTTCCCAGCCAAGGGCAACTAATCTACATCGCAATGGTCAACTGTATTGTATTCCACTTCTCATCTTCTCTTCTTTGACTTTGGCCGTGTGAGTGATCATTGATCTGATTTGATAAACAAAGCCTCCTCGACTCCTTAGAAAAATGATAAGCAGTCTCATCATTGTAATACAAGTTTATGGATCAATCAACACATTTCAAATTCAACTTGACTTTATCTCGCTATACACCTGTGTTGAAATTAAACTAGGCGACATTGCACTTTGAGTTGAGAGGTGTATTTTGTCTCCCTGCACTATAAAACAGTTGAATCCATGTACAATTGTAAGGCACCAGACTGCAATAGGATTGTGAGTTTGCAAAAATGTTTAGCATATAGCTGAAACAACATACATTCTCAAGTTGAATTTTAATGTTCACTCAACTTTTCATTTGACGTTGAGTGAACATACAATTCAACTTGAAAATTTGGAATCCAGCCAGAGAACGTTAATCACCCCCAACCTGCACTGACAATGACTGCCAGGAAATACTTCTATTTGATTTAGGTAGTCTCAATAATAACTGGAACAGCCATCTCAGTAACAGATGCAAAGAGACCAACTAATAACAGATTGGATTTCTTTAGAAAAATGCATGTTACTTATGTTGGTGTAGCTTAAGATAATCAACCAATCAATATACGTGCAAAAACACAGTTCTAAAAAGAAAAGTATTCAACGTACAATTGTAAGGCAACCAGCTGCAATAGGGTTGTGAGTTTGCTCCACATCTGGGAATATAGCTGAACCAACATACAGTGTTGACTTCCAAAAACAAACATGAAATTGTAATTAGACTCAACAAGTTTTTATACATTCAGCTCACTGTGAGCAAAGTTTGTTGAGTGAACAAACGTTCACCCATTAGCTACATTTATTTTCCTTCTGAAGTCCAACAAACTCAGAGAATAGCACTGATTAATCAATTGAATCCTACAGACGAAGAACCATATATGTGACAATTTTTCCATTTTAAGATAATCAGTTATTTTTATATTATTAATTGTGTGTAACACATTAGGTGTTTTATGGTTGACAAATAATTCACCATACCCATATCTTCCAACAACAATTTACATTTTTTTGTTATTTCAAATAATACTTTTTTTATTGCCGTTTTAATTTTTAGAATGTGGAAGAACAGTATATCGCCAGTGATTATTTCAGTTTGTGGAAGAAGAGTATATGTGACATTTTGCATGACTCTTGTAAGATGTCCTTTTTTAACACCTGATATGTTTTAAGTACTTTCAAGTACAGATGCCCTTCATATAAATTACTTAAATGCAATATGCAATTAATTCATTTGTATGGAGGTTCATTTAAAGGTGGTCTATCAACTTTAGCACTGATGACTATTCTTAAAAGTTGAGTCATGAAATCTTAGTCTCATTTAAAATGAAGCCCTCAATGTGAACATACCATAGAACTACAAAAATAGAATACAATTAAATGAATTCAATCAAAACAAGCACAACTTGTAAATATCAAATATGGATCAATGTGATGTGCCAATATGCAGGTCCCTAAGGTCAATATTACAAAACGTTCAGAAAACCATTCTCTTTGTGTTTAACACTATGATCAGCAATTAAGTTTTGAATTGCGTTAAACCCATGCTAAAGGCAAGAAATGTCCTTCTGTACTGAGGTGACAGCAGTACATAAGTATTAACTGCTTAGAGTTCATGCTAAATGTGGTGACAGAGACGTACTGTATATTGTAATGAATCAAAAAAGGGAATTAAGATCAAATGAATACTCACATAATGTATGTGACGACTTATTTGTTTTTAATTCATTCAGATTAAAAAAGGTTCAAATGATCACACACAAAATAATTCTCAACAGAACACATTGTACATATTATATTATTATATTATATTGTACATAAAATTTTCTACACGAGGAACAACATCTTAAAATTAAATTAATTCAATATATTGTGCTGGTTCAAATCATACACAAATTGATTCACATAGAAAACACCTACTATACATTTAATTTCCTACAATAGGGGTGACATGTCTTCTGAAATGTATTCAGATTCAACATACTATATAAATTATTCACTCTGCAGTGATTCATAAAAAGAGCGTGCAGCAGCTGGCAAGTAGTTGAGCATGGTCATCAGATCTTGGTACTTGTTTTTTTTTGATGGGCAGAGGACTCTCATATGCTCTAGGGTAGTGGCTTGCAAAATAGGGAGGTTGAGGTGTAGCTCCTTGTTTTGGTTTGGAGATCAGCCACGATTTCCATCCCTCAAATAGACTGTGGCTCTGTCTGGTGTACAGATTCCAAGGATCCTCAACTGAAATTAGAACAGAAACATTTTAAGTTCCTGACATCAATAAACCACTTTCACAGTCAAGCATTAGGATATTTTATTGTTAGAACAACATGTTGCATGTTGATGGGATGTTAGTAAACTATTCTCTGTGCAATACCTGTGACTTTTAACTACCTCACTGAGGTGATCTGAAGTCCAGCTGGTCGCTTGAGGACAGAATCTGGGAGGTGCCTGAAGTCTTCACATTGCATCCTCATCACCTTGAATGGTTTTGCTGGTTGTGCTTCAAGTATCATCTTTGAAACATCATCAGGTGTATGAAGGACTGACACCTTGTGCCTCTTCTCGATGGTGGCAAAAGATTGATCACAAGGAAGAAAAGAATGACCAGAGACCATGAACCTCTGCTCAACTTGGGTAAAGTAACCCATAGAGACGAGCATCGACATCAGATTGAGCATCCGCCAGTTGTTATTCTGCCCACAGCATCTGTCACTGAATATGCTCAACCTGCGCACCTCTGGTTTGGTGAGTTGCGTGAATGTTGTCTTCACCCACTTCATTATGCAGCTTGCCACCTCAATGGACCCTCGGTGTGCAATCCCTTCATGCCAAACACACATGTATGCAAGATCTTCTTTTCCAAGTTCCTGGATGCAAAAGTTAAAATTTGACATCTGCCACTGGTAGTAGACATTGGAGTGGGTCAGATTAGGGGTGTACATCATCCCCTGTAGATCCACAGAAGTGACATGGCAGTCAGCATTGGCTTTAGCCCACTCAGTGTCACTTTGAAGCTGTGTGTAGGCCTTTTCGGCTTTTCGATGGTGCAACTCACATTCAACTGCAATCTTCCTCTTCTCCTCTTCAGATGTTGCTGCTGACATCTTAGTGAAGAATGCGTCACATTTGCCACAGGTGTCACTCCTGGGTTGGCCGAAATTGAGACTCTGCTGTTTGAAAATGTCCCTATAAACCCAGAATTTTGCAGATGATGTGGTATTCTTCTCTTTGTAGAGTCGGTACATTCGCAACAAATTCAGATCAGGGCTGAGGTATTCTCTGTGTACATCTCCCTTCATCCGAGAGTAGTGGTTCTGGGTTCTTGGGAAAGATAGAATGTGCTCCTTGATGCCCTCTTTCACTGTAGCATGTATCCGATGTGGCCTGTAAGGAGACAACAAGGTATTGTTAAACTTGTATTCTCTCAATGGTCTAGGGACTTGCCTACATTTCAATTAGCAGGTTATTAAAAAGTAGTACAGAGAATACAATATGTTTGTAATTGATATTCATATAGACATTAATTCATATTTTCACTTGCCTGAAGACGGCTGTTGGTTAGCTGGAACACAGACATGAAAGTAACCTTGCACACATTCAATCTCTGGCCTGCTTGCTGTACATGGTATTTGAAGGTTTGTTTCCGTCGTTTGTTCTCCTTTGTATCCTCAGGTTTACGTCTCCGTTTCACCTCATGCTGCAATAAAAATTGACAATGATGAATTCAGAATTTAATATACTGTAGCACATTCAGGATATTGCTTGATCAGGACCTCCATCTTTCACACACTCCCAATCTATACACAGAATGAGTTTGTATTGCACCATTGCGTAACACAGCAGTTTTAGAGTTAACGTTAATGTACGTATCATTCCTGTCAAAGTTAAAATATGCAAGTGTTCAATATAGCTATTATAATAATAGGCGTTTTGTCTTATTTCTAACCTGTTCTAAGCCGGAGAGAATCAACGCTTGTTGTTTCTCATATGGGACAGTATAGAAACTGTTGAACAGATGCAGCTTGCGTTCATCAGTCAACTTTCCACAATCCTTTCTGCACGTCGTGGAACACGCTCTTCCCTGCAGGATACAGTGTAACTAGCTAGCTACTGTAGCCATGTCGAATCATCCGGTGGATGGAGAAAAAGTAGCTCGCTATGTTTCTTCTATAATCTAGCAATAACATTTGTA
Organism: Oncorhynchus masou masou; assembly: GCF_036934945.1. Classification (NCBI taxonomy): domain Eukaryota; kingdom Metazoa; phylum Chordata; class Actinopteri; order Salmoniformes; family Salmonidae; genus Oncorhynchus; species Oncorhynchus masou. The sequence goes on from NW_027016715.1 coordinate 30,051, forward strand.
ACGATAATGTATGAGTTAGTAGCCAACGAACTTTAGCTAATATGTTTTCTCTATAGTTACAAATTAGACAACCCAGAACATACATGTTAGTTACTATACTCCATAGCTAGCTAGCTTGATTGTTTGATATACGGTTCTTCCACATACCTCTTTTGGACAGCTTTTCCCAGTTTTTTCTTGACCCTTACGATTTGTATAGGGTTTTCCTGCATCCGTAAGATCTTCCTTTGCCTGTCTTTCCATTCTTTTAGTTTGGCTTTACGTTTCTTTCCCACATTTCTGCAATTTTCATCAGCAACAGAAAGGTTGTGCGCTTGTCCGTTCATTCTGAGTGATGCACATAAACGGTTATTCCACGAGAGCCTATCTTTAAATTTAAAATTATTGTTAATTAGCGCGTGGAAAGCTTGTGAAACCGGTTCACTATAGAAAAATGGTGTCCAATAATGATTTTTCATGTATATCTCTTTTTTTTAATGTCACATATATGGTTATTTGTTTGTAGGATTCAATTGGTTAAGTGAAGACACTTGCCAGTCGGTCAGCGCATACTCGGATTTCACGTCCTGGTAATCCTTCTAGCATCATGTCCATTTGGTGATGTTTTTTTCACTGTTGAATCATATTGCAAGTGCACGTGCATTTGCAAATATGTTTCAATGGGCATTTACCATCACGAATTTGTCATGCTCAAAAATCCTGCAGGAATGCGAAATTGACTGGCCCGATGAACTCGGGATGGCTGGGCAGTGATTCTGGTTCCTCTCCATCGCTCGTTAGGGTTGATTTCAGAATGTCACTTTGGTGATGGTACCTCACTGTTTAAACATATTGCAAATGGACCAAGTCACCATCAAGTCACCGTCCATCTGTCAATTAGATATCATTCTGACACCAAACTGATACAAACTGACACCACACCCACTTTTTCCAACTCGTTTAGAAGCCAACTATCACAAAATCCACTTTTTACCATGTCTGGGCCGGCGGTCGCAATGCACCTAGTCTTGCGACTCTGGGACATTTCTAAATGTCTGCATTTTCGGGATGCAAAAATGAATTGAAGTTATTGCTAATATACGGGGCTGTTTCTCGGTCCGAGAACCTTCTAGAGCCACGAAACTCACCACGCACTATCGACCTGAGGTCTAGAACAGGTTTCTAAAGTTTCAGAACTCTAGGTCTGACGGTTATTTTTTAGCTTGAACAAAGGTAACTATTGCAGGCACTGTCTGTCTCTATGCACCCCAATATGTCCCTCCTTCCAATAATAATAAAAAAATAAATAATATATCCCATTTAGCAGACGCTTTTGTCCAAAGCGACTTACAAGTCGGCTGGGGCCACTACTTTTACATATGGGTGGCCCCAGCGGGAATCGAACCCACGACGCTTGGCGTTGCAAGCGCCATGCTCTACCGACTGAGCCACACAGGACTTCCAAGCTGTGTGTGTGTGTGTGATTTAGTTTTTCTTTGAAATTTTATGGGAGAAATAACTGATTTACAGTTCATGCGGGTTGCCTAATCACACATATGAAGTTTTGAAAAGATCTGACCTTTTTAACCTCCTCGAAACAGCCCCTCTGACACCATTTAAGGCACGTCCGGTTGGCACAGGAAGCTATAAATCAACACATATCCTGATTGCGGTATGCCTTTACAGAATCCTGAGTTTTAAGTGTTTACGTTAAGAACTGACCGATTTACACAGGGTTGAATGCACTATTTATCACAAACTGCTGGTTGGGTATGGAAAAACACGTTTAGGGTGATTTTAACCACTTCCGGGTGCTTCAGGAAGCTTAGAATCGACACAAGTAGACCACATAGTGTCCTGATGGACTGTCATTGAAGACAGGTTCATAAGGCATTCATAACCCACATAGGCTTCAAGTTGACTTTAGAGGAGCAGGCAATGTATTCCTATGGGCAGAGATGTCATTGTAATCTGTGAGATCAAAAAAACCTGATTAACTGTTAAGGGCTAATGCCACACGGTCAAGGTTAGGCTTGCACAGATCGGGAGGACCTCAGGAACGTACCTGAGGTCAAATTGTGCTTCTCACCCTAACGGTTCTCTCACTGTCACCCAAAAGCAAATGACATTTAGGGCCAGGCTTCCTTTTGGGCCTATTTCTTTCACAGTCAATCAAGCGGGGCATCTCGTTGAACTCGGCACGGCCTAGAGAATATGGAAATGCCATTGCAGGCTCTGTATGTCTTAAAGCACCACACTTTGCCACTCCATCCTTGCTGTGTGTGTGTTTGTGAGATAACTTTTCTTTGACATCTGTTGGGAGAAATGACTGACTTTCAGATCATGGGGTTGCCTAATCACACATCGGAAGTTTTGAAACGATCTGACCTTTTTAACCCTTCAAAACAGCACCTATGACACCATTTTAAGGCACTTCCGGTTTACACAGGAAGCTGAAAGTGAACACATATCCTCCTTGGGGTAGGCAATTATAGAATGTTGAGTTTTAAATCTCTATGTTAACCTCTTACACCTATGGTGGCGCTATTTCATTTTTGGAAGAAAAACGTTCCCGTTTTAAACAAGATATTTTGTCACAAAAAGATGCTCGACTATGCATATAATTTCTACTGTTCGAAAGAAAACACTCTGACGTGTCCAGAAATACAAATATCTTCTCTGTGCGTGCCCTTTAACGTGAGCTTCAGGCAAAACCAAGATGACTTGGCATCCAGGAAATGAGCAGGTTTTTTGAGGCTCTGTCTTTCATGATCTCCTTATATGGCTGTGAATGCAAGAGGAATGAGCCTGCCCTTTCTGTCGTTTCCCCAAGGTGTCTGCAGCATTGTGACGTATTTGTAGGCAGATCATTGGAAGATTGACCATAAGAGACCACATTTACCTGGTGTCCGCCCGGTGTCCTGCGCCGAAATTGGTGCGCAAAAGACAGCTGCCAGTATTTTTCCATGGGATACAGAGAGGAAAGCAAGCTTCCACGAACTGCATATCAATGAAGAGATATGTGAAAAAACACCTTGAGGATTGATTCCAAACAACGTTTGCCATGTTTCTGTCGATATTATGTAGTTAATCCGGAAAAAGTTTTACGTTGTAGGTGACTGAATTTTCGGTTCGTTTCGGTAGCCAGACGCAATGTAGAAAACGGAACGATTTCTCCTACACACAGACGCTTTCAGGAAAAACTGCGCATTTGGTATGTAACTGAGAGTCTCCTCATTGAAAACATCAGAAGCTCTTCAAAGGTAAATTATTTTATTTATTTGGTTATCTGGTTTTTGTGAAAATGTTGCGTGCTAAATGCTACTCAAAATGCTATGCTAGCTTTGCATACTCTTACACAAATTAGTCAATTTCTATGGTTCAAAAGCATATTTTGAAAATCTGAGATGACAGTGTTGTTAAGAAAAGGCTAAGCTTGAGAGCAGACGCATTATTTTCATTTTATTTGCGATTTTCAGAAATCGTTAACGTTGCGTTATGCTAATGAGACTGAGGCTTTAGTCACGATCCCGGATCCGGGATGGGGAGTTCCAAGAAGCAGTGTATCTTTCTAACTATATGTAGAACATGTATATTTAGTCAAAGTTTATGATGTGTATTGCTGTTATCTGGCGTTATCTGTCGGAGCTATTTATAATTTCTCCGGACATTTTTGTAGCATTTTTTGAACATGGCTCAATGTAAACGGAGATTTATGGATATAAATTGCATATTATTGAAAAACACATAAATGTACTGTGTAACATGTCCTATTTTACTGTCATCTGATGAAGATTTTCAAAAGGTTAGTGAATTATTTTTCTTTTAATCCTGCGTTTGTGATTGTGCTATTTGCATGACAATGTGGCTACATATTGTATGTTTTCCTAGTGGTGGTTTGATATACATATGTGCTATGTTTTCGCCGTAAAACATTTTAGAAATCTGACTCGCTGGGTAGATGAACAAGGTGTTTATCTTTCATTTGAGCTATTGGACTTGTTAATGTGTGGAGGTTAAACATTTCTAAGAATATTTTTGCATTCTGTGCGCCATCTTTTGAGTTGAGCTTGGGGGGGGGGGGTGCCCTTGGGGAACGTGTAGCGTGAACACGTTAACTGGGAGATGTTCTAGCCAGGAGGTGTTTTGTGACCGTATGGGCATTAATTCACTCTTGTTCCAATTTGTTCTGTATCCCGAGAAGGTACCAAATAAATTGATCACATCAAGAATAGCTGGGATACTAGCCTTGGGTTCTGTTACGTAGAGGAGGATATCATCTGCGTAAAGGGAAATCTTATTGAGAGTATCTTTAGTATTATACCCGTGTATTGCTGCATGAGATCTAATCGTCTGAGCGAGTGGTTCGATAATTAGGGCGAAGAGCATAGGCGATAGCGCACAACCCTGCCTTGTCCCTCTGTAAAGGTTCAATCGGGGCGACAATGATTGGTTAGTGAATATTCTGGCACATGGGTTCCTATATAAAAGCTGGATCCAATTTATGAACCCATCTCCAATATTAAATTTATGTAGGACCTTGAATAGATAGGGCCACTCAACTTGGTCAAAGGCCTTTTCGGCGTCAAGAGATATGACGGCAAGGTCCACGTTGGGTAACCTCTGAGAATACATAATGTTGAAGAGGCGCCTGAGATTGAAGAATGAGTTTCTGTTAGGGATAAAGCCGGTCTGGTCCGAATGGACCAATTTGCCAATTAAAGTGCTAAGCCTGTTAGCCAGAGTTTTTGCTAAAATCTTTTGGTCTGTTTTAAGGAGAGATATTGGCCTGTATGACCCTACCTCTTCCGGAACTTTACCCTTCTTATGTATAACTGTAATGAACGCTTCATCCAAAGTAGAAGGGAGAGCTCCATCCTCACTGGCCTGAACCAACATTTTGTGCAGGTAGGGAGAGAGCATGTTGCTGAATGTTTTATAGAATTCACCAGGGTATCCATCTGGGCCCGAGGTCTTGCCACTCTTTAGAGATTTCATTGTTTCTCGAATATCATCAAGAGATATTTCCTTATTCAGGAAGTTAAAATCTTCCTGGTTCAGGGCAGGAAGATTACAGTCCTCCAAAAATGTTTGCATAATTAAGGGGTTAGGATCCGCTTTAGATTTATATAGAGTCTCATAAAATTGACGGAATCTGTCATTGATGTCTTTGGGGGAAGAGAGTAATTCCCCAGATGCAGATTTAACTTTGTGAATCATTCGGTCACTCACTTTTTTTTTCGAAGTTGTCTGGCGAGTAATTTGTGTGGTTTGTCACCTAACTCAAAATATTTTGCTTGAGAAAACATTTAGCAATTTTCGCTGAGATAATCTGATTATATTTAAATGTTAAAGAGGTACTTTTTTATGTTTCTCCATAGATGGATGCTGCTCCAGTTTCAACTGTTCTAGGTTTTGGCCTTTGTAGGGACTTTTTCCTCGCCACCATGCTTCTACACCTGCATTGCTTGCTGTTTGGGATTTTAGGCTGGGTTTCTGTACAGCACTTTGAGATATCAGCTATGCACAAAGGGCTATATTAATACATTTGATTTGATTTGCTTTTGACCTCGGCATTACTCTGGACCCTCATCTCTCTTTTGACAAACACATCAAGAATATTTCAAGGACAACTTTTTTCCATCTTTGTAACATTGCAAAAATCAGTAATCTTTTTTCAAAAAATTATGCAGAAAAACTAATACGAGCTTTTGTTACTTCTAGATTAGACTACTGAAATGCTCTACTCTCCAGCTATCCGGATAAAGCACTAAATAAAATTCCGTTAGTGCTAAACATGGCTTCTGAAATCTTGACTACCAGAATTGTATCAAATTACCCCAGTGCTAGCCTCTCTATACTGGCATCATGTTAAGGCTAGGGCTGATATCAAAGATTTTACTGCTGACCTACAAAGCAATACATAGGCTTGATCCTACCTATCCCTCCGATTTGGTCCTGCCGTACACACCTGCAGGTACGCTACGGTCACAAGACGCAGGTCTCCTTATTGTCCCTAGAATTTCTAAGCAAACAGCTGGAGGCAGGGCATTCTCCAATAGAGCTCCATTGTTATGGAATGGTCTGCCTATCGATGTGGTCCACTGTCTTATCTGGTGTCTTGTGTGGATTTAAGTGTGCTCCCTCTAATACTCTCTCCCTCCCCTCCCGGAGGACCTGAGCCCTAGGACCATGTCTCAGGACTACCTGGGTCCCATCTAGCTAAGAATTTAACTCCAATATTTGCCATACATGAGTTACATGAGTTACATGAGTTCCCTTCCTTCCAGTGATGTTGCCTATATACTGAAGAAGGAGGTCAGTAAATGGGTGGGTAACTTTGAAATACAAATCCTATCATCCAATCTCTCAAGTGACCCTATGGAACCCTAGCATCACTTGCAGCTCATTGGTGGACTCGATAGGAAGGCTGTGGTCAGCTATGTCCAGGAGCCTTAGGAAAATGTCACCAGAGTTGCTTCCCTCTGATTGGCTGATTTGATTGTCACCTCCCACCTCGGCCTTCCAAGATTGGTCCACACTGCAGCCCTCTGAGATATAAAATTAAGGATGGAGCAGGACACAAAAGTCAACTCCTCCCTGAATTGCACCTTCACTTTTCTAACCACATGTCCCTTACATACCACGTTTGCATTCCTGGAGCCCCCCAGCATAAAACCTAAAAAGCCCTGATGTGGGGAGTGAGTGTAACGGCGTTCTTTTGTTGTTGAAGGAGAGTCGGACCGAAATGCAGCGTGTAAGTTACTCATGTTTATTATAAAGACAAAACGAACAAACTATACACGAATAACTAAATAAATACAAGAAAACAACAAACAGAACGAAACCTAATACAGCCTGACTGGTGCAACCTACACAGAGACAGGAACAATCACCCACGAAATACAAGGCGAAAAACAGGCTACCTAAATACGGTTCCCAATCAGCGACAACGAGAAACACCTGACTCTGATTGAGAACCGCCTCAGGCAGCCAACCTAATTAACACACACAAATCAAATCAAATCAAATCAAATTTATTTATATAGCCCTTCGTACATCAGCTGATATCTCAAAGTGCTGTACAGAAACCCAGCCTAAAACCCCAAACAGCAAGCAATGCAGGTGTAGAAGCACGGTGGCTAGGAAAAACTCCCTAGAAAAGCCAAAACCTAGGAAGAAACCTAGAGAGGAACCAGGCTATGTGGGGTGGCCAGTCCTCTTCTGGCTGTGCCGGGTAGAGATTATAACAGAACATGGCCAAGATGTTCAAATGTTCATAAATGACCAGCATGGTCGAATAATAATAAGGCAGAACAGTTGAAACTGGAGCAGCAGCACGGCCAGGTGGACTGGGGACAGCAAGGAGTCATCATGTCAAGTAGTCCTGGGGCATGGTCCTAGGGCCGCGGTTCAGTTGAAACTGGAGCAGCAGCACGGCCAGGTGGACTGGGGACAGCAAGGAGTCATCATGTCAGGTAGTCCTGGGGCATGGTCCTAGGGCTCAGGTCCTCCGAGAGAGAGAAGGAGAGAATTAGAGAACGCACACTTAGATTCACACAGGACACCGAATTGGACAGGAGAAGTACTCCAGATATAACAAACCGACCCCAG
>NW_027016716.1:0-8891 GCF_036934945.1 Oncorhynchus masou masou
GAGGAACTTAAAACTTGCTACCCTCTCCACTACTGTTCCATCGATGTGGATAGGGGGTGTTCCCTCTGCTGTTTCCTGAAGTCCACAATCATCTCCTTAGTTTTGTTGACGTTGAGTGTGAGGTTATTTTCCTGACACCACACTCCGAGGGCCCTCACCTCCTCCCTGTAGGCCGTCTCGTCGTTGTTGGTAATCAAGCTCTACCACTGTTGTGTCGTCCGCAAACTTGATGATTGAGTTGGAGGCGTGCGTGGCCACGCAGTCGTGGGTGAACAGGGAGTACAGTGAGAGGACTCGAACGCACCCTTGTGGGGCCCCAGTGTTGAGGATCAACGGGGTGGAGATGTTGTTGCCTACCCTCACCACCAAGGGCGACCGTCAGGAAGTCCAGTACCCAGTTGCACAGGCGGGGTCGAGACCCAGGGTCTCGAGCTTGATGACGAGCTTGGAGGGTACTATGGTGTTAAATGCCGAGCTGTAGTCGATGAACAGCATTCTCACATAGGTATTCCTCTTGTCCAGATGGGTTAGGGCAGTGTGCAGTGTGGTTGAGATTGCATCGTCTGTGGACCGATTTGGGCGGTAAGCAAATTGGAGTGGGTCTAGGGTGTCAGGTAGGGTGGAGGTGATATGGTCCTTGACTAGTCTCTCAAAGCACTTCATGATGATGGAAGTGAGTGCTACGGGGCGGTAGTCGTTTAGCCTAGTTACCTTAGCTTCCTTGGGAACAGGAACAATGGTGGCCCTCTTGAAACATTTGGGAACAGCAGACTGGGATAGGGATTGATTGAATATGTCCGTAAACACACCAGCCAGCTGGTCTGCGCATGCTCTGAGGGCGCGGCTGGGGATGCCGCTCTGGGCCTGCAGCCTTGCGAGGGTTAACACGTTTAAATGTTTTACTCACCTCGGGTGCAGTGAAGGAGAGTCCGCATGTTTTCGTTGCAGGCCGTGTCAGTGGCACTGTATTGTCCTCAAAGTGGGCAAAGTGATTTAGTTTGCCTGGGAGCAAGACATCCTGGTCCGTGACGGGGCTGGTTTTCTTTTTGTAATCCATGATTGACTGTAAGACCCTGCCACATACCTCTTGTGTCTGAGCCGTTGAATTGAGATTCTACTTTGTCTCTATACTGACACTTAGCTTGTTTGATTGCCTTGCGGAGGGAATAGCTACACTGTTTGTATTTGGTCATGTTTCCAGTCACCTCGCTTTCAGTTTCACGCGAATGCTGCCATCAATCCACGGTTTCTGGTTTGGTAATGTTTTAATCGTTGCTATGGGAACGACATCTTCAACGCACATTCTAATGAACTCGCACACCGAATCAGCGTATTCGTCAATGTTGTTGTCTGACGCAATACTGAAACATATCCCAGTCCACGTGATGGAAGCAGTCTTGGAGTGGAATCAGATTGGTCGGACCAGCGTTGGACAAACCTCAGCGTGGGAGCTTCTTGTTTTAGTTTCTGTCTGTAGGCAGGGATCAACAAAATGGAGTCGTGGTCAGCTTTTCCGAAAGGAGGGCGGGGCAGGGCCTTATATGCGTTGCGGAAGTTAGAATAGCAATGATCCAAGGTTTTACCAGCCCTGGTTGCACAATCGATATGCTGATACAATTTAGGGAGTCTTGTTTTCAGATTAGCCTTGTTAAAATGCAGAACTAAAAACAGATATAGCCCTTGGTTCACTCCAGACCTGACTGCCCTCGACCAGACCTGACTGCCCTCGACCGGCGGACTGCAATAGCATCGAATAGTCCCCGCGATATGCAACTGTTCAGGGAAGTCAGGAACCAATACACGCAGTCAGTCAGGAAAGCTAAGGCCAGCTTCTTCAGGCAGAAATTTGCATCCTGTAGCTCTAACTCCAAAAGGTTCTGGGACACTGAAATCCATGGAGAACAAGAGCACCTCCTCCCAGCTGCCCACTGCACTGAGGCTAGGTAACACGGTCACCACCGATAAATCCATGATTATCAAAAACTTCAACAAGCATTTCTGGCCATGCCTTCCGCCTGGCTACTCCAACCTCGGCCAACAGCTCCGACCCCCCCCCCCCGCAGCTACTCGCCTAAGCCTCTCCAGGTTCTCCTTTACCCAAATCCAGATAGCAGATGTTCTGAAAGAGCTGCAAAACCTGGACCCGCGCAAATCAAGCTGTGGCTTGACAATCTGGACCCTCTGTTGCCTGAAAATATCCGCGCCGCCATTGTCGCAGCCCCTATTACCAGCCTGTTCAACCTCTCTTTCATATCGTCTGAGATCCCCAAGGATTGGAAGCTGCCAGCAGTCATCCCCCTCTTCAAAGGGGGAGACACCCCTGGACACGAACTGTTACAGACCTATACCATGCCATGCCCGCTCATCAAGGTCTTCAAGGCAAGTCAACGACATGGTCGCTGATCATCTCGAATCTACACCGCACCTTCTCCAGCTGTGCAATCTGGTTTCTGAGCCGGTCACGGGTGCACCTCAGCCACGCTCAAGGGTAATTAAACGACATTCATAGCGGCCATCGATAAAAGACAGTACTGTGCAGCAGTCTTCATCCCAGATGTTTTAGCTGCTTTCAGACTCTGTCAATCACCATATTCTTATCGGCAGACTCAGTAGCCTGTGCTATCTAACCTCCAAACAAGCTTCAATACCATACAACACTCCTTCCGTGGCCTCCAACTGCTCTTAAACGCTAGTAAAACCAAATGCATGCTGTTCAACCGTTCGCTGCCTGCACCCGCACGCCTGACTAGTATCACCACCCTGGATGGTTCCAACCTTGAATATGTGGACATCTGTAAGTACCTAGGTGTCTGGCTAGACTGTAAACTCTCCTTCCAGACTCATATCAAACATCTCCAATCGAAAATCAAATCAAGAGTCGGCTTTCTATTCCGCAACAAAGCCTCCATAACTCACGCCAAACTTACCCTAGTAAAACTGACTATCCTACCGATCCTCGACTTCGGTGATGTCATCTACAAAATTGCTTCCAATACTCTACTCAGCAAACTGGATGCAGTTTATCACAGTGCCATCCGTTTTGTCACTAAAGCACCGTATACCACCCACCACTGCGACTTGTATGCTCTAGTCGGCTGGCCCTCGCTAGCATATTCAGTCGCCAGACCCACTGGCTCCAGGTCATCTACAAATCCATGCTAGGTAAAGCTCCGCCTTATCTCAGTTCACTGGTCACGATGGCAACACCCACCCGTAGCACGTGCTCCAGCAGGTGTATCTCACTGATCATCCCTAAAGCCAACACCTCATTTGGCCGCCTTTTGTTCCAGTTCTCTGCTGCCTGTGACTGGAACGAATTGCAAAAATCGCTGAAGTTGGAGACTTATCTCCCTCACCAACTTCAAACATCTGCTATCTGAGCAGCTAACCGATCGCTGCAGCTGTACATAGTCTTATCGGTAAATAGCCCACCCAATTTTACCTACCTCATCCCCATACTGTTTTTATTTATTTACTCTTCTGCACACCAATATCTCTACATGACCATCTGTGTCCACGGAGAAAGGAATATGAAGTCCCTCAATGCCGGCCTGCCTCCCTACCAGGCCCTTGGCCCTGCCCTCAGAGGAGTGGCGGCTTCACCAGCGCTTCATTTAGGCCTGTGTTCTCTTAGCCACCTTTTTTGCTGTAAATAGCAGATCATTATCGCGGGACAGACAAGTGCACTGTCGTTACAGCTCGATGCCTGCGTTCAGCCCGTCTGCGATTCTGGACTGGGGGGGTCTAGGGGGTTGAGGGTGCAGGGAGTGGGGGATGGTGTCCCGTGGGGCCCTATCTTGGGCTCTCAAACTGTCAGGGTTCAATGCGAGAGTTTAGTTTGAAGATTTAAAACATTTTGTCACCCTATCCTGTTGCATCCCGGCAAATGACTTTTGCAGTTGTCATTTAGTTAGAGACATATGTGGTCGCAGTTTCCTTAAGTCACCCATAGTCCTGTGCGATGCAATTCATCCAACACGGTTTTACACTTCTTTAGCTAATAGCCTAGTCACCCTATTTTGTGACATCAATAAAATCATCTCCCCATCTCCCTTTCTCTCTTTGTATTCTGTTGGAACATGTCTCCCATACTGCTGATGTGATATGTGACACAATGGATTAGACAAGGTAATGGAAACCTCCAATGTTTTTAAGCATTCTCCGTAAAGTTATGTCAAGATGTCTTCACCAATATATTGTCTGAAGAGATATTCCAACTTTTTACACAGAGTAGCCTAGCTAGTATCTTCTACAAGTAATCCTATGCCTATCGTTATCATGAGTGGCAAAACCTTTAAAATATATAGCACAAACTAGCATAGAGGTAGGCGTACAGTAATGTGTATAAACTGTGATCAAACATATACAGCAAGTCTTTGTGTCTGGGTATAACATCCCTTATTCATCAATGAGCCATTTCTGTGTAAAAAGTGGTAAATGTAAAATGTATTTACATTGCAATTATATTACAGTATAGGTACACAATTACAGTGCAGGTATATTGTAGGCCTATTTACATTGTTACTGTACACATAGTAGATCTGCAGGCCTTTTAGAAGCCCCTTTTCCATAGGCAAGGTTCCGAAGAATGTGCAAAGTTACTGCGGAAATTAAATAGGTCATTTTTTTTTCAATTGCTCTCCAGCTAGTGATACTGGAAATACATAAATATCATGTGAGCAGTGTTAGGGAAGGTACTCTGAAAATATACACTGAACAAAAATATAAACGCAACATGTAAAGTGTTTCAAAAGCTCCTTGAAATGTTCCATACGCACAAAAAGCGTATTTCTGAGGCCCATTGTGAGGCCCTTTTTTTTTAAGGTATATGTGACCAACAGATGCATTCATTGTTCTTCACCTTTATATAACTCTGTAAGCAAGTCAGTTATGTACAAAATCTTATTTACAATGACGACCTACATCAGCCAAACCCTCCCCTTACCCGGACGACACTGCGCCTCCCGTTCAAGGCCGGTTGTGAAACAGCCTGGGATCAAACCAGGGTCTGTAGTGACACCTCTCGCACTGAGATGCAGTGCCTTAGACCACTGCGCCACTCGGGAGACCCTAGAATGTATTACCAGTTTATTTTTATTTTTTACCTTTATTTAACCAGGTAGGCTAGTTGAGAACAAGTTCTCATTTGCAACTGCGACCTGGCCAAGATAAAGCATAGCAGTGTGAACAGACAACACAGAGTTACACATGGAGTAAACAATAAACAAGTCAATAACACAGTAGAAAAAAAAGAGAGTCTATATACATTGTGTGCAAAAGGCATGAGGAGGTAGGCGAATAATTACAATTTTGCAGATTAACACTGGAGTGATAAATGATCAGATGGTCATGTACAGGTAGAGATATTGGTGTACAAAAGAGCAGAAAAGTAAATAAATAAACAGTAAGGGGGTAGGTAAAATTGGGTGGGCTATTTACCGATAGACTATGTACAGCTGAAGCGATCAGTTAGCTGCTCAGATAGCAGATGTTTGAAGTTGGTGAGGGAGATAAAAGTCTCCAACTTCAGCGATTTTTGCAATTCGTTCCAGTCACAGGCAGCAGAGAACTGGAACAGAAGGCGGCCAAATGAGGTGTTGGCTTTAGGGATGATCAGTGAGATACACCTGCTGGAGCGCGTGCTATGGCTGGGCGTTGCCATCGTGACCAGTGAACTGAGATAAGGCGGAGCTTTACCTAGCATGGACTTGTAGATGACCTGGAGCCAGTGGGTCTGGCGACGTATATGTAGCGAGGGCCAGCCGACTAGAGTATACAGGTCGCAGTGGTGGGTGGTATAACGAGCTTTAGTAACAAAACGGATGGCACTGTGATAAACTGCGTCCAGTTTGCTGAGTAGAGTATTGGAAGCTATTTTGTAGATGACATCACCGAAGTCAAGGATCGGTAGGATAGTCAGTTTTACTAGGGTAAGTTTGGCGGCGTGAGTGAAGGAGGCTTTGTTGCGGAATAGAAAGCCGACTAGATTTTATTTTAGATTGGAGATGTTTGATATGAGTCTGGAAGGAGAGTTTATAGTCTAGCCAGACACCTAGGTACTTATAGATGTCCACATATTCTAGGTCGGAACTATCCAGGGTGGTGATGCTAGTCGGGCGTGCGGGTGCAGGCAGCGAACAGTTGAAAAGCATGCATTTGGTTTTACTAGCGTTTAAGAGCAGTTGGAGGCCACGGAAGGAGTGTTGTATGGCATTGAAGCTCGTTTGGAGGTAAGATAGCAGTGTCCAAGAACGGGCCGGAAGTATACAGAATGGTGTTGTCTGCGTAGAGGTGGATCAGGGAACCGCCCGCAGCAAGAGCAACATCATTGATATATACAGAGAAAGAGTGGGCCCAGGAATTGAACCCTGTGGCACTCCCATAGAGACTGCCAGAGGACCGGACAGCATGCCCTCCGATTTGACACACTGAACTCTGACTGCAAAGTAGTTGGTGAACTAGGCAAGGCAGTCATCAGAAAAACCAAGGCTACTGAGTCTGCCGATAAGAATATGGTGATTGACAGAGTCGAAAGCCTTGGCAAGGTCGATGAAGACGGCTGCACAGTACTGTCTTTTATCGATGGCGGTTATGATATCGTTTAGTACCTTGAGCGTGGCTGAGGTGCACCCGTGACCGGCTCAGAAAACAGATTGCACACCGGAGAAGGTACGGTGGGATTCGAGATGGTCAGTGACCTGTTTGTTGACTTGGCTTTCGAAGACCTTAGATAGGCAGGATGGATATAGGTCTGTAACAGTTCGTGTCCAGGGTGTCTCCCCCTTTGAAGAGGGGGATGACTGCGGCAGCTTTCCAATCCTTGGGGATCTCAGACGATATGAAAGAGAGGTTGAACAGGCTGGTAATAGGGGTTGCGACAATGGCGGCGGATAGTTTCAGAAATAGAGGGTCCAGATTGTCAAGCCCAGCTGATTTGTACCAGTCCAGGTTTTGCAGCTCTTTCAGAACATCTGCTATCTGTGAAATCCAGAGATTAGGGCCTAATCCTAATTTATTTATTTATTTCAATTGACTGATTTTTTTACTCCGTAAAATCAATTAAATTGTTGCATGTTGTGTTTATATTTTTGTTCAGTATAGTTTACCAAGTTATCTATCAAATGTATTTATAAAGCCCTTTTTATATCAGTCGATTTCACAAAGTGCTATATAGAAACCCATCTTAAAACACCAAACCACAAGCAATGCAGATGTAGAAGCACAGTGACTAAGGAAAACTGCCTAGAAAGGCAGGAACCTAGGAAGAAACCTAGAGAGGGACCAGGCTCTGAGGGGTGGCCAGTCATCTTCTGGCTGTGCTGGGTGGAGATTATAACAGTACACGGCCAAGATGTTCAAACATTCATAGATGACCAGCAGGGTCAAATAATAATAATCACAGTGGTTGTAGAGGGTGCAGCAGGTCAGCACCTCAGGAGTAAATGTCACTTGGCTTTTCATAGCCGATCATTCAGAGTTAGAGACAGCAGGTGCGGTAGAGAGTCGAAAACAGCATGTTCGGGACAAGGTAGCACGTCTGGTGAACAGGTCGAGGTTCCATAGCCGCAGGCAGAACAGTTGAAACTGGAGCAGCAGCACGACCAGGTGGACTGGAGTCATCAGGCCAGGTAGTCCTGAGGCATGGTCCTAGGGTTCAGGTCCTCAGAGAAGAGAGAATTACCTTCTACCAATTACTTTATACTGAAAGAAGTTTAGCTACACTAAATCTACCCTTAAAAAGTGACAGTTCTGGATTTATCTACTTCCCCAGAGTTAGATGAACTCACAGATACCATGTTTATGTCTCTACATCCAGTAATAAGTGAGTTAGAAGTAGTTGTGTGAGCCAATGCTAACTAGCGTAAGCACAATGACTGGAATTCTGTTATATACTAGCATGCTAGCAATTACTATAGAATCAGTAATTGCGCTAACGCTAGTTAATAACTTCAAATCAAATTTTATTTGTCACATACACATGGTTAGCAGATGTTAATGCGAGTGTAGCGAAATGCTTGTGCTTCTAGTTCCGACAATGCAGTAATAACCAACAAGTAATCTAACTAACAATTCCCAAACGACTGTCTTATACACAAGGGTAAGGGGATAAGGAATATGTACATAAAGATATATGAATGAATGATGGTACAGAGCAGCATAGGCAAGATACAGTAGATGGTATCAAGTACAGTATATACATATGAGATGAGTATGTAAACAAAGTGGCATAGTTAAAGTGGCTAGTGATACATGTATTACATAAAGATGCAGGAGATGATAGAGTACAGTATATACGTATACATATGAGATGAATAATGTAGGGTATGTAAACATTATATTAGGTAGCATTGTTTAAAGTGGCTAGTGATATATTTCCCATCATTTCCCATCAATTCCCATTATTAAAGTGGCTGGAGTTGAGTCAGTGTGTTGGCAGCAGCCACTCAATGTTAGTGGTGGCTGTTTAACAGTCTGATGGCCTTGAGATAGAAGCTGTTTTTCAGTCTCTCGGTCCCAGCTTTGATGCACCTGTACTGACCTCGCCTTCTGGATGATAGCGGGGTGAACAGGCAGTGGCTCGGATGGTTGTTGTCCTCGATGATCTTTATGGCCTTCCTGTAACATCGGGTGGTGTAGGTGTCCTAGAGGGCAGGTAGTTTGCCCCCGGTGATGCGTTGTGCAGACCTCACTACCCTCTGGAGAGCCTTACGGTTGTGGGCGGAGCAGTTGCTGTATCAGGCGGTGATACAGCACGCCAGGATGCTCTCGATTGTGCATCTGTAGAAGTTTGTGAGTGCTTTTGGTGACAAGCCGAATTTCTTCAGCCTCCTGCTTCAGCCACGATGCTGTCTGTGTGGGTGGACCAATTCAGTTTGTCTGTGATGTGTATG
>NW_027016717.1:0-7500 GCF_036934945.1 Oncorhynchus masou masou
ATGGTGCAGACATTGTGCCAGAGTGTCAGTGTGTGTATGGTGCAGACAGAGTGCCAGAGTGTCAGTGTGTATGGTGCAGACAGAATGCCAGAGTGTCAGGATGTGTATGGTGCAGACAGGGTGCCAGAGTGTCAGGATGTGTATGGTGCAGACAGAATGCAGTGTCAAGATATGTGTGGTGCAGACAGACTGCCAGAGTTTCAGGATGTGTATGGTGCAGACAGAGTGACAGAGAGTCTGGATGTGTATAGTGCAGACAGTGTGCCATAGAGTCAGGATGTGCATAGTGCAGACAGAGTTCCAGTGAGTCAAGATGTGTATGGTGCAGACAGATTGCCAGAGTGTCAGTGTGTTTGGTGCAGACAGAGTGCCAGAGTGTTAGTGTGTGTATGGTGCAGACAGAGTGCCAGATAGTCAGGATGTGTGTGTGCAGACAGAGTGCCAGAGTGTCAGGATGTGTATGTTGCAGACAGAGTGCCAGAGAGTCAGGATGTGTATGGTGCAGACAGAGTGCCAGAGAGTGAGGATATGTATGGTGCAGACAGAGTGCCAGAGTGTCAGTGTGTGTATGGTGCAGACAGAGTGCCAGAGTGTTAGTGTGTGTATGGTTCAGACAGAGTGCCAGATAGTCAGGATGTGTATGGTGCAGACAGAGTGCCAGAGAGTCAGTGTGTGTATGGTGCAGACAGAGTGCCAGAGAGTCAGGATGTGTATGGTGCAGACAGACTGCCAGAGAGTCAGGATGTGTATGGTGCAGACAGTGTGCCAGAGTGTCAAGATGTTTATGATGCAGACAGAGTGCCAGAGTGTCAAGATGTTTATGATGCAGACAGAGTGCCAGAGAGTCAGGATGTGTATGGTGCAGACAAAGTGCCAGAGAGTCGGGATGTGTATGGTGCAGACAGAGTGCCAGAGAGTCAGGATGTGTATGGTGCAGACAGAGTGACAGAGAGTCAGGATGTGTATGGTGCAGACAGAGTGCCAGAGAGTCAGGATGTGTATGGTGCAGACAGAGTGCAGGATGTGCATGGTGCAGACAGAGTGCCAGAGAGTCAGGATGTGTATGGTGCAGACAGAGTGCGAGAGAGTCAGGATGTGTATGGTGCAGACAGAGTGCCAGAGTGTCAGTGTGTGTATGGTGCAGACAGAGTACCAGAGAGTCAGGATGTGTATGGTGCAGACAGAGTGCCAGAGAGTCAGTGTGTGTATGGTGCAGACAGGGTGCCAGAGAGTCAGGATGTGTGTAGTGCAGACAGACTGTGTGGTGCAGACAGAGTGCCAGAGAGTCAGGATGTGTATGGTGCAGACATTGTGCCAGAGTGTCAGTGTGTGTATGGTGCAGACAGAGTGCCAGAGTGTCAGTGTGTATGGTGCAGACAGAATGCCAGAGTGTCAGGATGTGTATGGTGCAGACAGGGTGCCAGAGTGTCAGGATGTGTATGGTGCAGACAGAATGCTAGAGTGTCAAGATATGTGTGGTGCAGACAGACTGCCAGAGTTTCAGGATGTGTATGGTGCAGACAGAGTGACAGAGAGTCTGGATGTGTATAGTGCAGACAGTGTGCCATAGAGTCAGGATGTGCATAGTGCAGACAGAGTTCCAGTGAGTCAAGATGTGTATGGTGCAGACAGATTGCCAGAGTGTCAGTGTGTTTGGTGCAGACAGAGTGCCAGAGTGTTAGTGTGTGTATGGTGCAGACAGAGTGCCAGATAGTCAGGATGTGTGTGTGCAGACAGAGTGCCAGAGTGTCAGGATGTGTATGTTGCAGACAGAGTGCCAGAGAGTCAGGATGTGTATGGTGCAGACAGAGTGCCAGAGAGTGAGGATATGTATGGTGCAGACAGAGTGCCAGAGTGTCAGTGTGTGTATGGTGCAGACAGAGTGCCAGAGTGTTAGTGTGTGTATGGTTCAGACAGAGTGCCAGATAGTCAGGATGTGTATGGTGCAGACAGAGTGCCAGAGAGTCAGTGTGTGTATGGTGCAGACAGGGTGCCAGAGAGTCAGGATGTGTGTAGTGCAGACAGACTGCCAGAGAGTCAGGATGTGTATGGTGCAGACAGTGTGCCAGAGTGTCAAGATGTTTATGATGCAGACAGAGTGCCAGAGTGTCAAGATGTTTATGATGCAGACAGAGTGCCAGAGAGTCAGGATGTGTATGGTGCAGACAAACTGCCAGAGAGTCGGGATGTGTATGGTGCAGACAGAGTGCCAGAGAGTCAGGATGTGTATGGTGCAGACAGAGTGACAGAGAGTCAGGATGTGCATGGTGCAGACAGAGTGCCAGAGAGTCAGGATGTGTATGGTGCAGACAGAGTGACAGAGAGTCAGGATGTGCATGGTGCAGACAGAGTGCCAGAGAGTCAGGATGTGTATGGTGCAGACAGAGTGCGAGAGAGTCAGGATGTGTATGGTGCAGACAGAGTGCCAGAGTGTCAGTGTGTGTATGGTGCAGACAGAGTACCAGAGAGTCAGGATGTGTATGGTGCAGACAGAGTGCCAGAGAGTCAGTGTGTGTATGGTGCAGACAGGGTGCCAGAGAGTCAGGATGTGTGTAGTGCAGACAGACTGTGTGGTGCAGACAGAGTGCCAGAGAGTCAGGATGTGTATGGTGCAGACATTGTGCCAGAGTGTCAGTGTGTGTATGGTGCAGACAGAGTGCCAGAGTGTCAGTGTGTATGGTGCAGACAGAATGCCAGAGTGTCAGGATGTGTATGGTGCAGACAGGGTGCCAGAGTGTCAGGATGTGTATGGTGCAGACAGAATGCTAGAGTGTCAAGATATGTGTGGTGCAGACAGACTGCCAGAGTTTCAGGATGTGTATGGTGCAGACAGAGTGACAGAGAGTCTGGATGTGTATAGTGCAGACAGTGTGCCATAGAGTCAGGATGTGCATAGTGCAGACAGAGTTCCAGTGAGTCAAGATGTGTATGGTGCAGACAGATTGCCAGAGTGTCAGTGTGTTTGGTGCAGACAGAGTGCCAGAGTGTTAGTGTGTGTATGGTGCAGACAGAGTGCCAGATAGTCAGGATGTGTGTGTGCAGACAGAGTGCCAGAGTGTCAGGATGTGTATGTTGCAGACAGAGTGCCAGAGAGTCAGGATGTGTATGGTGCAGACAGAGTGCCAGAGAGTGAGGATATGTATGGTGCAGACAGAGTGCCAGAGTGTCAGTGTGTGTATGGTGCAGACAGAGTGCCAGAGTGTTAGTGTGTGTATGGTTCAGACAGAGTGCCAGATAGTCAGGATGTGTATGGTGCAGACAGAGTGCCAGAGAGTCAGTGTGTGTATGGTGCAGACAGGGTGCCAGAGAGTCAGGATGTGTGTAGTGCAGACAGACTGCCAGAGAGTCAGGATGTGTATGGTGCAGACAGTGTGCCAGAGTGTCAAGATGTTTATGATGCAGACAGAGTGCCAGAGTGTCAAGATGTTTATGATGCAGACAGAGTGCCAGAGAGTCAGGATGTGTATGGTGCAGACAAACTGCCAGAGAGTCGGGATGTGTATGGTGCAGACAGAGTGCCAGAGAGTCAGGATGTGTATGGTGCAGACAGGTGACAGAGTCAGATGTGCATGGTGCAGACAGAGTGAGAGTCAGGATGTGTATGGTGCAGACAGAGTGCCAGAGAGTCAGGATGTGTATGGTGCAGACAGAGTGCCAGAGAGTCAGGATGTGTATGGTGCAGACAGAGTGCCAGAGAGTCAGGATGTGTATGGTGCAGACAGAGTGCCAGAGTGTCAGTGTGTGTATGGTGCAGACAGAGTGCCAGAGAGTCAGGATGTGTATGGTGCAGACAGAGTGCCAGAGAGTCAGTGTGTGTATGGTGCAGACAGGGTGCCAGAGAGTCAGGATGTGTGTAGTGCAGACAGACTGTGTGGTGCAGACAGAGTGCCAGAGAGTCAGGATGTGTATGGTGCAGACATTGTGCCAGAGTGTCAGTGTGTGTATGGTGCAGACAGAGTGCCAGAGTGTCAGTGTGTATGGTGCAGACAGAATGCCAGAGTGTCAGGATGTGTATGGTGCAGACAGGGTGCCAGAGTGTCAGGATGTGTATGGTGCAGACAGAATGCTAGAGTGTCAAGATATGTGTGGTGCAGACAGACTGCCAGAGTTTCAGGATGTGTATGGTGCAGACAGAGTGACAGAGAGTCTGGATGTGTATAGTGCAGACAGTGTGCCATAGAGTCAGGATGTGCATAGTGCAGACAGAGTTCCAGTGAGTCAAGATGTGTATGGTGCAGACAGATTGCCAGAGTGTCAGTGTGTTTGGTGCAGACAGAGTGCCAGAGTGTTAGTGTGTGTATGGTGCAGACAGAGTGCCAGATAGTCAGGATGTGTGTGTGCAGACAGAGTGCCAGAGTGTCAGGATGTGTATGTTGCAGACAGAGTGCCAGAGAGTCAGGATGTGTATGGTGCAGACAGAGTGCCAGAGAGTGAGGATATGTATGGTGCAGACAGAGTGCCAGAGTGTCAGTGTGTGTATGGTGCAGACAGAGTGCCAGAGTGTTAGTGTGTGTATGGTTCAGACAGAGTGCCAGATAGTCAGGATGTGTATGGTGCAGACAGAGTGCCAGAGAGTCAGTGTGTGTATGGTGCAGACAGGGTGCCAGAGAGTCAGGATGTGTGTAGTGCAGACAGACTGCCAGAGAGTCAGGATGTGTATGGTGCAGACAGAGTGCCAGAGGTTCAGTGTGTGTATGGTGCAGACGGAGTGCCAGAGTGTCAGGATGTGTATGGTGCAGACGGAGTGACAGAGAGTCAGGATGTGTATGGTGCAGACAGAGTGCCAGAGAGTCAGTGTGTGTATGGTGCAGACAGAGTGCCAGAGAGTCAGGATGTGTGTATGGTGCAGACAGAGTGCCAGAGTGTCAGTGTGTGTATGGTGCAGATGGAGTGCCAGAGTGTCAGGATGTGTATGGTGCAGACAGGGTGCCATAGAGTCAGGATGTGTATTGTGCAGACAGAGTGCCAGAGTGTCAGTGTATGTATGGTGCAGACAGTGTGCCAGAGAATCAATATGTTTATGGTGCAGATAGAGTGCCAGAGAGTCAGGATGTGTATGGTGCAGACAGACTGACAGAGAGTCAGGATGTGCATGGTGCAGACAGAGTGCCAGAGAGTCAGGATATGTATGGTGCAGACAGAGTGCCAGCGTGTCAGTGTGTGTATTATGCAGACAGAGTGCCAGAGTGTCAGCGTGTGTATGGTGCAGACAGAATGCCAGAGAGTCAGGATGTGTGTGGTGCAGACAGAGTGCCAGAGAGTCAGGATGTGTATGTTGCAGACATAGTGCCAGAGTGTCAGTGTGTGTATGGTGCAGACAGAGTGCCAGAGTGTCAGTGTGTATGGTGCAGACAGAATGCCAGAGTGTCAGGTTGTGTATGGTGCAGACAGACTGCCAGAGTTTCAGGATGTGTATGGTGCAGACAGAGTGCCAGATTGTCAATATGTGTATGGTGCAGACAGTGTGCCAGAGTGTCAAGATGTTTATGGTGCAGACAGAGTGCCAGAGAGTCAGGATGTGTATGGTGCAGACAGACTGCCAGAGAGTCAGTATGTGTATGGTGCAGACAGAGTGCCAGAGAGTCAGGATGTGTATGGTGCAGACAGAGTGACAGAGAGTCAGGATGTGCATGGTGCAGACAGAGTGCCAGAGAGTCAGGATGTGTATGGTGCAGACAGAGTGCGAGAGAGTCAGGATGTGTATGGTGCCGACAGAGTGCCAGAGTGTCAGTGTGTGTATGGTGCAGACAGAGTGCCAGAGTGTCAGGATGTGTATGGTGCAGACAGGGTGCCATAGAGTCAGGATGTGTATTGTGCAGACAGAGTGCCAGAGTGTCAGTGTATGTATTGTGCAGACAGTGTGCCAGAGAATCAATATGTTTATGGTGCAGACAGAGTGCCAGAGAGTCAGGATGTGTATGGTGCAGACAGAGTGACAGAGAGTCAGGATGTGTATGGTGCAGACAGAGTGCCAGCGTGTCAGTGTGTGTATTATGCAGACAGAGTGCCAGAGTGTCAGTGTGTGTATGGTGCAGACAGAATGCCAGAGAGTCAGGATGTGTGTGGTGCAGACAGAGTGCCCGAGAGTCAGGATGTGTATGGTGCAGACATAGTGCCAGAGTGTCAGTGTGTGTATGGTGCAGACAGAGTGCTAGAGTGTCAAGATATGTGTGGTGCAGACAGATTGCTAGAGTGTCAGAATGTGTATGGTGCAGACAGAGTGACAGAGAGTTAGGATGTGTATGGTTCAGACAGAGTACCAGAGAGTCAGGATCTGCGTGGTGCAGACAGAGTGCCAGAAAGTCAGGATGTGTATGGTGCAGACAGACTGCCAGAGTTTCAGGATGTGTATGGTGCAGACAGAGTGCCAGAGTGTCAATATGTGTATGGTGCAGACAGTGTGCCAGAGTGTCAAGATGTTTATGGTGCAGACAGAGTGACAGAGAGTCAGGATGTGTATGGTGCAGACAGAGTGCCAGAGAGTCAGTGTGTGTATGGTGCAGACAGAGTGCCAGAGAGTCAGGATGTGTGTATGGTGCAGACAGACTACCAGAGAGTCAGGATGTGTATGGTGCCGACAGAGTGCCAGAGTGTCAGTGTGTGTATGGTGCAGACAGAGTGCCAGAGTGTCAGGATGTGTATGGTGCAGACAGGGTGCCATAGAGTCAGGATGTGTATTGTGCAGACAGAGTGCCAGAGTGTCAGTGTATGTATTGTGCAGACAGTGTGCCAGAGAATCAATATGTTTATGGTGCAGACAGAGTGGCAGAGAGTCAGGATGTGTATGGTGCAGACAGACTGACAGAGAGTCAGGATGTGTATGGTGCAGACAGAGTGCCAGCGTGTCAGTGTGTGTATTATGCAGACAGAGTGCCAGAGTGTCAGTGTGTGTATGGTGCAGACAGAATGCCAGATAGTCAGGATGTGTGTGGTGCAGACAGAGTGCCCGAGAGTCAGGATGTGTATGGTGCAGACATAGTGCCAGAGTGTCAGTGTGTGTATGGCGCAGACAGAGTGCTAGAGTGTCAAGATATGTGTGGTGCAGACAGATTGCTAGAGTGTCAGGATGTGTGTGGTGCAGACAGAGTGACAGAGAGTGAGGATGTGTATGGTTCAGACATAGTGCCAGAGTGTCAGTGTGTGTATGGTGCAGACAGAGTGCTAGAGTGTCAAGATATGTGTGGTGCAGACAGATTGCTAGAGTGTCAGGATGTGTATGGTGCAGACAGAGTGACAGAGAGTGAGGATGTGTATGGTTCAGACAGAGTGCCAGAGTGTCAATATGTGTATGGTGCAGACAGTGTGCCAGAGTGTCAAGATGTGTATGGTGCAGACAGAGTGCCAGGGAGTCAGGATGTGTATGGTGCAGACAGAGTGCCAGAGTTTCAGTGTGTGTATGGTGCAGACAGACTGACAGAGAGTCAGGATGTGTATGGTGCAGACAGAGTGCCAGCGTGTCAGTGTGTGTATTATGCAGACAGAGTGCCAGAGTGTCAGTGT
>NW_027016717.1:12500-40000 GCF_036934945.1 Oncorhynchus masou masou
ACGGGTCCTGGAGATGTTGGGCTGTAACTTACAGGGAAGGGGGGTAAACACTCACTGCCTCCCCACATCAACGGGTCCTGGAGATGTTGGGCGGTAATCTGACGCATGTATGGCTGTGGAGCTGCAGGACAGGACCACTGACAGGAGAGAGTTTGGACTCATTCAATCGTCAGAGGAACGGTTGATGTCCATGTCTGACTATGGCTCCCTGTCCTACATTAGGATCAGTCAGAGACCTGGGCCCGTATTCTAAAATATATCAGAGTAGGGTAGCTGATCTAGAATCAGTTCTCCCCTCTTCATATAATGATCTAAAATGGCAAACTGATCCTAGAACAGCACTCCTTCACTGAGACACTTTGTGAATATGGGCCTTGATCCCAGAGCTGACCTCTCACAGACCAGTGTGGAGGTATAGAGCTGGCAAACAGCAGACCCCTCAGTCATGGGGACTTTTCTATACACTGTGATATGTCAGGGTGGGCCTACAGGGTCTGGCAGGGACAGTGTTGTTCTGTGACAGATAAAGGGTTTGATATGTAGTGATAGTTTGTTAGGGAGAGTGTAATATAGCCACACTCACATGTTTAGTGTTATGGGCCAGGGCTGTAGTGGAGTGATGGAGGAGGTGGATAGTGTTGCCTAAAATTGGTATGAGGTACCAGTATGATGCGCAGGGCCTAACCCACACAGGCCTTCGTACTGGGTGGCTCATGGCTTAGCTCATCCATAGTGGCCTTCAATAGACATCACATTTGTCAAC
The DNA here is from genome assembly GCF_036934945.1 of Oncorhynchus masou masou. NCBI lineage: Eukaryota > Metazoa > Chordata > Actinopteri > Salmoniformes > Salmonidae > Oncorhynchus > Oncorhynchus masou. The sequence continues at coordinate 13,264 of NW_027016717.1, forward strand.
CTGTTTTCACAAACTGCTTTCACAAACTGCCTATTCTGAACCACTGGCCTATTCCCCTACCCCTCCACACACACAAACGCATACACACTATTAAACAACCCAACAACACACACACACTAATCCTGCAGTAGGGGGTAGGGGCCTCTTGTGTGTTGCCCTGAAAGTCCATTGTGGTGTTCAAAGCAGCCTCACAGAGACTCTGTCCATTGATAAGGTCTAATGTGATCATGGGCCAGTAAACTTCATCTTTTATACATGGCGATATGAAAGGTCAGCTTATCTTAATCCTCAAATCTCAGGCCTACAGGGGTGTGGCCCCCTGTTCCATGAACTTCAAGGAGTAATCTAGCAGTTCATTCTGAAGAAGAACCCCTATTATCTTCTCCGCTAGCTTCCAATCAGCAGAGATGATTAGACTCCGGAATGATTTCTCTTTTTTAATCGGCTCCAATCATATCAGGGTATCAGCTTAACTGTGGTTTATTATGACCAGTGATTAATCATACAGCACTGCTTTATCCATACTCTACACACCACCAGACGGGCCTCCTACCTCTGTGTTCCATTCACGCCCAGTAGGACAGTATCATAATCATTATCATAATCAACACCCTCCTTCTTCTCCTACATAACAGTACTGGTATTAGCGTCATGATCATGAGCGTGTAGGGTGGTTAGGGTTGTGAGCAACAGGCATTGACTCTTCATTGAGCTCTGCTCATAGTCACTTTCTAACTGTTGTTAGGAACTTTTTGTTCCCTACTCTAATATTGCTTTGAAGTATTAGAGAAGTCTAGCGATCCCAGTAGATATGGCTATGGAAGAGAGAGCTGAGCTCCTGCAGTCATTGAGTCTGCCTATAATTGTCATTCTTTCTTCATTTGGCTTAGTTTGGGCTTTTGTTTGTTCTCTTCTTGATCTGTTTTGATTTGTTCCGTAACAGGCAACAAAAAAAGTTCCAGCTGATGTAAAGAGAAGAGAAAGTGTCCACGTTTCTGAGCGAAGTCTTAACAAACTGAAGACACATTACGAGCAACACAAAATCAGAGGCGGAAGTCTCAACCAAGCTTTGTTGATTAATGCAGGTCACAAAGGTTATTCAATAAGATTGGTTCATTTGTTATTTAGAAATCCTTTGTTCTCATGTGAAAGTGTGTCATACGTAGACAGATGGTGAAATATTTATTCCTTGACTATTAGAGTGTTATTGTTTGTTTCGTTTTGTATTCTACCCCTAATTTGCCAGTTGTACAGTTTTCTGTGGAAGTGTAACAAACGCACAACAATTTTAAGAAAGGTAGACCCTATCCTGTAGCCTTAATTAGAAGGAAATTGTAAACAGACGCATGCCTTTCGAAAAAGATTTTAGGGGATTATCCATACTTTCTGACGGAGCGTTTGAAGTTCGGAGGGATTCTGAATCAGCACTGCTACATTGAGGCTTTTATAGGACATTGTTGTCTTCAATTATTTTCTGTTATATTCTCGTCTGTATGAAGCTGGGGATCATTTATTATTTAAAGACGCAATCGTCGCTGTTTATCAGGGAGTTTTTAAACCGGGTTATCTTTATGCCATAGTTTTTTTATTAAAAGGAACAAAGCGTAATAAAGCATAGTTTCATATGGCTGTACGCCTCTCCAGCGCTGCGGCTCGGCTGCCTTTATTGTCATTTAATGCGAGAGATGCCAAGCACCAGCCACCGAGATCTGACGAGTGTCACTGAGGCTTTAGCATGTACATACAGTACAGGGTAGTGCACAAACACAGCTCGCTACACTAACTACAATACACACACACATAAACGCAACCTGCTACACTAACTACAACACACACACACACATGGCCCGCTACACTAACTACAACACACACACACACACACACACAAACACAGCCCACTACACTAACTACAACACACACACAAACACATGCGCGTGCGCACACACACATGCATGTTCCCCACCATATGTCATGGGTAACCACAGAGTGACAGCAACTTGATTTTGTAAATGAATTAACCCTATGGGAACCAGTGAGTAACTAATAATGATTTGTTCAAATATTGATCAGTGCCATGTCCCTTTAACTTGACTGGCTGGGGAGTGAGGGGCTTCAACGCAAACAGAAGTGGAAACAGGAATACATCTTATCTAGTTTTTACACACAGGAGCATCTGTGCTCCCCAGTGAGGTCGCTGTCTGTATCTGTTTGGTAGAGTTAAACAAGAGGGGATGGAGTCCCACTGATGGACTGAAGAAGCATAGGTATCTGGATGTTCAAGTCATGAGGTTCTCCATAGTAGTAAATGGTCTATTCATTGATATCATGAATCTATACATATTTAATTGACATGATTGTTACACTGATTTAAGTCCTCCACCTTGAGGATTAATATTATCTGTCTGAAAGCCCATCGCTTTTCTCTGTTCAAAACCCTTCACTGCATTCTCTCACACACCCATCAGCAGAAAAAGTGGCCTTCCTCAGCTCTCCATCTCCTAAGCCTTTCATGGTGACTCTAGTGTCCAACCTCTCCACCTTGACTCCATTACTTCCCATACTTAACTTCCCACTGAAGCCTTTACCCCGGAGTATTTGTGGATTAGTCCCGCCTTAACTGAAGTAGACGAACAGAAATCAATACCTGCTGTAAGCAGTCTGCCAGGGTCAGCTGACCCCTCTGTACCACCACTCCGGTTCGACCAGTCAATTTCTGTCTGATAAATTCCGGCTGATTGACCTCTGGTGACCCTGGGCAGATAAGGTCAGTCTGGCCGAAGTGGCCTAGGAGCTCGGGGGTAGGGGATTCAGGGTCCGGTCAGTGGGCCTGTCACATAATGAAGTAGTCACTATTGCCTTTCTGTCACTCAGCAATTACAGGGAGAGATATGGAGCTATAGATAGGTGCTGAATGCAGAGCAAGGCAATAAAACGGATTCCAGAAAATTGCATTGAGCAGACAGGGGACGTGTAAAGTGACATGTAAACTACTCTCATATGGACTGGTAATGACTGGGAGCAAGATGGATCGAGAGGGACTAGTGAAGTTCATGGGCATATTCAGACACATACAGACACATACAGACACATTCAGACACATACAGACACATACAGACACATTCAGACACATACAGACATATTCAGACACATACAGACACATTCAGACACATACAGACACATTCAGACACATACAGACACATACAGACCCATACAGACACATACAGACATATTCAGACACATTCAGATACATTCAGACACATAAAGACACATTCAGACACATACAGACACATTCAAACACATACAGACACATTCAGACACATACAGACGCATTCAGACACATACAGACACATTCAGACATATACAGACACATTCAGACACATTCAGAAACATTCAGACACATACAGACACATTCAGACACATTCAGACACATACAGACACATTCAGACACATACAGACACATTCAGACACATTCAGACACATAAAGACACATTCAGACACATTCAGACAAATTCAGACGCATTCAGACGCATACAGACGCATACAGACGCATTCAGACGCATACAGACACATACAGACACATTCAGACACATTCAGACACATTCAGACACATTCAGACACATACAGACACATGCAAACATTGTTCACGCGGAGTGTTTTTAACCTCAACATGGCAAAATCTGCTGATTTATTTGATATACAGATGAATATACTTTTTATAAAGATGTAAATAACAAATCATCTCCAGACAGTCATGACAGAACCTCCAACAAAATGTGAGCTCTTCATCTTTATTTTACTTCACTCTTTTGAGAATAAGTTGCTGACTGAAGCCAAATTTTTTAGTTGATTGTTTTCTTCAACACTCGGGTATCCACTTTGTTTCTTATGAAGTACTCAACAAGTTAGTCACACCAATATCACCCACTATCTGTAATAGATCCTGTGTGTTTTGGGCAGAGTATAGTGTTAGCTATAATTACCTGGCTGGTGTTCCCAGTCACTGGGCCACCCAGGGGCTGTAGACGTCATAGTTGTGCTCCCTCCCACGGCCCGTGTCTCCACTGAGCAGGTCAGGTCAGGGGCTGGGGAATCCCCCCAGTCAGCCCAGCCAGTCAGCCCAGCCAGTCAGCCCAGCCAGTCAGCCCAGCCAGTCAGCCCAGCCAGTCAGCCCAGCCAGTCAGCCCAGCCAGTCAGCCCAGCCAGTCAGCCCAGCCAGTCTACCCAGCCAGTCAGCCCAGCCAGTCAGCCCAGCTCAGCTGCCACCATCTGAGACCCTCCACATTCCTCTGTCCACTAACTATTTAGTTATCAGTGATTTGGTTAAGTGGAATTGACTTTTATCTGCAGAGTGCTGTGGGGCTGCCACTGGCGATACACATTCCCCCTTCCCCAGCCTGTGTCTTGTCTTAGCCTGGTGTCACATCCAGCACATTGCTATTGGCAGCTGAGCCAGGGCTGATCAATAACCAGGTCAGGGATGGCCCACGGCCCTGCTGTGCTCTAGGGTGGGACGTATTGATCCCTCATACACTCCCACAGGTCGCCCTGCCTGCCTCACCGTGGAGCCATGGCCAGAGAGGGAGAGGGAGAGGGAGAGGGAGAGGGAGAGGGAGAGGGAGAGGGAGAGGGAGAGGGAGAGGGAGAGGGAGAGGGAGAGGGAGGTAGAGAGAGGGAGAGAGAGGGAGAGGGAGAGCAGGGAGGGAAAGCAAGAGAGAGAGAGGAAAAGGGAGATGAGAGAGAGGAACAGGGAGAGGGAAAGGGAGATGGAGGGAGAGGAGGAGGAGAGAGAGAGAGAGAGAGAGAGAGAGAGAGAGAGAGAGATGGAGATGGAGATGGAGAGAGAGGGAGAGGGAGCCTGCAAGACAATTACACATGCCTACTGTCTGTGTGTTTGCAATGAGTCATGCTCACACATGCGTGCACTTACCCTTTCTCTATACATGTATCCTACATAGAAAACCCTTTCCCTTTCACATTTTAGCCACTCAACTTGAGCAAAGACAACTATTATTTATGTCTGAGTGTTGCTGTTATTGGTCTTATAAATATGAAAATAATACAACTTTGAAAATGGATGGTTCAATTGATTAAATAAATGATAAGGTAATAAGAGCATATTCTCTGAGAGTACTTCAGACCTGTACGACAAATAGATAGGGAGGGTTTAGCTATTAAAGTAATGCTCATTTCATAGTTGTTTAGGGTGCAAAAGAAAAATGGGTTATGCCTAAGAAAAGACTCAAAGGCTCTTTCTGGTATGAATGTAATGAAATGCTATAGCACCATACATTGTAAAGCTGGGCCCAACTTCATTATCTCAGTATTGTGAGCTATGAGTGCACCAGATGTTAGATGATCCTGAAAGTACACCGCCCTCGCGCCTCCCCGCGCCTCCCCGCGCCTCTCCATCCACCCCCTTTCTGCTCTTTCTCTCTCTGCTCCTTCTCTCTTACTTTCTCTCTCTTTCTCCTTCTTTCTTTCTCTCTCTCTCATGGGAGGAGCATCTTAGGAGTTACCCCGCCCCCTCATAGCCGTAGCCAATGAGCTGAGGCCTGGTTGTTTTTGTTGCAGTTTTAAACACTGCTCCCCGGAGCTCCTCATCAGCAACATAATAAGAGCTCTTGGGAACAATTTAAACATGGGCTTCAACTCAGGTCTAACCACAGAGGTAATAATAATCGTAGAAATGTTGCCAAATAGAGGGGGTTCCAAAGGGACCATTCAGATATCACAGACTGTCTGCCTCCCCTCATCCTTTATTCCCTAACTAAAGCTCTGTCACTCTGGAGCTGTCACAACCCTAGCCTGTGACAAGCGCATTTACTCAGCCTTGCACACACCAGGCCCATGTGGAATTCAAATATCTTTCCATTCAAAATGTCCATATTTCTTTCCAAGGAATTGACAGTTGAATAAATATGTGTTGTCGAAGTGACTTTGTTGTTGTGTATGAGAGATCCTCTGCAGAACACGAAATTATGAGCGTTATTACAGGAATATGTCTTGTTCTGGTTACAGGGAAATTAAGTTTCTCCAGAAAAATGTTTCATTTCTGATTTTAGAAGCCTACATTGGTACGAGAGGAGAAATGACACGAGCAATGCGTTTATTACTTAATACAATCTGGAAATCATACAATTGTGTCCTGCGGTAATACAAATAATGATATATTAATTTAGTTTGCTCTAAAACAGCTTATTAAAGATTTCTAAGGCTTGATAGAAGCCATATTGTTCTGTTTTTCCCTTTATGAAAGATAATTATTTTTTGCTATGAGTCAGAGGGAGGGAACACACAAAGTGCTACACGTACAGTGCGTTCAGAAAGTATTCAGACCCCTTGACTTTTTCCACATTTTGTTACGTTACAGCCTTATTTTAAAATGGATCAAATAGATTTTTTTCCCCTCATACAATACCCCCATAATGACAAAATAAAAACATTTTTTTTGAAACGTAACAAAATGTGGAAAAAGTCAAGGGTCTGAATACTTTCCGAATGCACTGTACATACACTACAACACACTACTGTATTATATCTTTGGCCTCAACTGTTTTGGTTCATATGTTCATTTTTCTCATGGTGCTTTTTTGTCTTCTTCTTTTTCCAGGTGGCACTGTCGTCCTGATAGGCAGTCTGGATCGCTGTCATCCTGATAGGCAGTCTGTATCACTGTCATCCTGATAGGCAGTCTGTATCACTGTCATCCTGATAGGCAGTCTGGATCGCTGTCATCCTGATAGGCAGTCTGGATCGCTGTCATCCTGATAGGCAGTCTGGAACACTGTCATCCTGATAGGCAGTCTGGAACACTGTCATCCTGATAGGCAGTCTGTATCACTGTCATCCTGATAGGCAGTCTGGAACACTGTCATCCTGATAGGCAGTCTGGAACACTGTCATCCTGATAGGCAGTCTGTATCACTGTCATCCTGATAGGCAGTCTGTATCACTGTCATCCTGATAGGCAGTCTGGAACACTGTCATCCTGATAGGCAGTCAGTATATCTTGTGACACGGGAATCTTGTATTCCCAACCCAATAGCTTTGGAAAACCCTGGAAATACCTGGATTTTTTAGGAGTACATCACCAAACTTATCAAGGTGCCCAGGCACCAGATCCTATAGCTTTACATTATAGCTTTATTATTTTTGAATATATTCAGAAAGAATACAAAGTCTGAACGTTAGTAATAGCCTGTGGCCATCCGTCCATCAGCGCACCACCAACCAACCTGCTGTGACCGAGAGGGCGTGACCTTTCTGCCTGACGGCTTCAAACAGACACTTGAAAAGCGGGACACAGTCAGAGAGGCTTCCGTGCGACGACGACTCCAACCAAACACCCCATCAGGTAAGGCTGTGAAGTCCCCCCTGCTCCTAAGCCCTTTAACTCCTTCTGGACTTTGAAGCTGGCCAGTCCCCCAGCCGCCTCCCAGCAGCCCCCAAACCCATGTCCCCTCACATAGTCTGCTCCCACTAGGAGGCAGCATGTAGGAAAGGCTGCTGATAAACGGCCTGCTTTCATGCTCTGCTCTCCTGTTTTTTCCCCTCGGATTAGAGGCTCTGAATATGTGAACGTTGTTTGATTGATAGATGCTCACCCTGAGCTCTTTACTGACCCCCTGCATGCACTGACCACAGAGAGCAGAGCTGCTGCACATGTGGTGGGGAAATGTGTGGCCGCTCTGCCAGGGTGACAAGGGTGGGCGGGGAAAGCTCATCAAACACACACACGCTCTCGTACCTACAGTACCAGACAAAAGTTTGGACACACCTACTCATTCAAGGGTTTTTCTTTTTTTTTTACTGTTTTCTACATTGTAGAATAATAGATAAGACATCAAAACTATAAAATAACACATATGGAATCATGTAGTAAACAAAAAAGTGTTTTCAAATCTATATATAATTTACACTTGAGATTCTTCAAAGTAGCCACCCTTTGTCTTGATAACTTTGCACACTCTTCGCATTCTCTCAACCAGCTTCATGAAGCAGTCACCTGGAATGCATTTCAATTAACAGGTGTGCCTTGTTAAAAGTTAATTTGTGAACTTAATGCATATGAGCCAATCAGTTGTGTTGTGACAAGGTAGGGGTGGTATACAGAAGATAGTCCTATTTGGTAAAAGACAGCTCAAATAAGCAAAGACAAATGACAATCCATCATTACTTTAAGACATGAAGGTCATTCAATCCGGGAAATTTCAAGAACTTTTAAAGTTTCTTCAAGTGCAGTCGCAAAAACCATCAAGCGCTATGATGAAACTGGCTCTCATGAGAACCGCCACAGGAAAGGAAGACCCAGAGTTACCTCTGCTGCAGAGGATAAGTTCATTAGAATTACTAGTCTCAGAAATTGCAGCCCAAATAAATGCTTCACAGAGTTTCAGTAAGACACATATCAACATCAACTGTTCAGAGGAGACTGCATGAATCAGGCCTTCATGATCGATTTGCTGCAAAGAAACCACTACTAAATGACACTAATAATAAGAAAAGATTTGCTTGGGCCAAGAAACACGAGCAATTCACATTGGAGTGGTGGAAATATGTCCTTCGGTCTGAAGAGTCCAATTTTCTTTTGCTTCCAATCTCCTTGTCTTTGTGAGACGCAGAGTAAATGAACAGAGAATCTCCGCCTGTGTAGTTGCCACCGTGAAGCATGGAAGAAGAGGTGTGATGGTGTGGGGGTGCTTTGCTGGTGACACTGACAATTATTTATTTAGAATTCAAGGCACACTTAACAAGCATGGCTACCACAGTATTCTGCAGCGATACGCCATCCCATCTGGGACTATCATTTGTTCTTCAACAGGACAATGACCCAACACACCTCCAGGCTGTGTAAGGGCTATTTGACCAAGAAGGAGGGTGATAGAGTGCTGCATCAGATGACCTGGCCTCCACAATCACCCGACCTAACCTCAATTGGGATGGTTTGGGATGAGGTGGACCGCAGAGTGAAGGAAAAGCAGCCAACAAGTACTCAGCATATTTGGGAACTCCTTCAAGACTGTTGGAAAGCATTCCAGGTTAAGCTGGTTGAGAAAATGCCAGGAGTGTGCAAAGCTGTCGTCAAGGCAAAGGGTGGCTACTTTGAAGAATCTCAAATATAAAATATATTGTGATTTGTTTAACCACTTTTTTCGTTACTATTATGATTCCATATGTGTTATTTCATATTGTTGATGTCTTCACTATTATTCTACACTGTAGAAAATAGTAAACATAAAGAAAAACACTTGAATGAAAAACCCTTGAATGTGTCCAAACTTTTGACTGGTACTGTATAGGCACACATAAAAGTTTGTTTGAACATATACACACATGTACGCATATTCTTATGAAGGCACACAAATACACACATTCATGTTGTAGCAGGAGGCTTTTTTCTGGTGTTTTAAGTAAAGGGGATTGACAGTCCCAAGACACTGGTGCTTTTCAGTTCATTATGGGCAAAAAAGCATTTTCCAGCAGATGAAATGTCATCTCTGGTCATTAGTAAAGCCAATGGTTGGTGGGTGTCCACATGCATGTGTGTGTAAGCTTTTCAGTATGTATGTGTGCAGGGAATGTGGACATGCATGTTTGCGCTGTGAGGCGCATAGGTTCAGAGGTCCGTATTTCCATACAGAGTGACTCTGGGAGAGATAGATCTGGGCTGGGTTTCAATCTGCTACGAGCACAGCTACCTAGCTTTTACAGATGAAGGAGATACAGTGTTGCTTTACTGGGATCTGATACCATATGAACAATGTCAGACTAATGGAGGTGTCATTTAAACTTTTACTCTTCTTGATTCACAACCTAATTATCACCTTACCTGTCATCAATAGTATTTTGTACTCATATATTTCACAGTGTTATTTTGTAATAGCATGTTAGTTACACGTAGTATGAGTTTCCATGGCATCGTGCAACCATATTTAGTCGGTGGTAAACACTAAATCCCACTTTACCTGGATTATGTTAAATCACTATGTGATTAGGAAATCTGCATGATTTAGGAGGACATTTGGTATTTTTGCATTCACTCTTTGTTATAATGTCATAGAATCAGAGCTACTGAAGCACACTGCAAATACTGAAGCACATACACTGTATACCTGTATTGCAAAGCTGGAAGGGTTTCTTCAACACAATAGGCAAAACAGCAAAGAGATACTAGCTCTTCAGCTACTGTGAGTTAGGTTATTTTCTGCTCTAAATAATCCTGATTGAAAGTAAATGGTGTTTATAGAATTAAGTAAATAAAAAGAAAACATGGCAGACAAAGCGGCGTGCAGGATGCAGGAGAGGATCACTATCAGCCAGCCTCTGCAGAGCTGAGGGCCTTTGTTTGAAAAGTTCAAAGTCATTTTGCTAAATTTAGGTCACCGCAAATTATAAGTACACTGCAGCGAGCCATCATTTGTGAAAGAAAGAAAGAGAAAACGAGAGGGAAAGATAAGTAACCTAACAGATATCATTTTGAGCTTTCTTATGAGTCTTTAAGGGTTACGTGTTTTTTTATTTGTGTGAGTGTGTGGAAAATAAAACACTTCTAAGCATTAAGAGAGACAATATCCATCTTTGTGGAGCTAATTAAGGACGTGATCTGAAATGTATTTTGTGAGCAGCCCGTTGCGTTGCGGGGCCTGAAGGGTCAGCTGGTTCACAATAGGACAAAGATAATGCAGCAGGAGTCAGAGGCGGAGAAGGATCCAGTCAGGGGGGATCACTCCCTCCTCGCCCCCCTCCACCACCCCTCCTCCCTGGCCTGTGGGCTGCTGATGGAGCTGTGCTCCTAGCCCAGGGCTCCTAGCTCCCACCACACCAGGCCATGCTCTGTTCTGCATGTGGGCTGCTGCTCCACACTGCTCTGCTCTGCAGTCAGGGTCGCTCCCTTTGTGCCGGCCCTCTTTGGCCTCGCAGTAAAAAAAGACATGCATGATTTCATACATGAAAGATATATGTAATTGGACAGCAGGGTCTATACAACACATTTACAATTCTAAACAGAATATGTTAAAAGCAATTCCCCTCTATCTCCGTTGCTCCTTTTTTCCTGGAAATGTATTTGCACATATCAGAAAACACACAAAATGCAACAAAAAAACAACACAACACAGATTATCACACTTTTATTTGCATGCTTGATATTACATGTGGATGTTGAAAGAGAACAGATGGAGTTAATCTATTTGTATGTTCCAGTTGATCAGAGCATGGTTCAGACCGCTGTGTTCTGTGTAGTTTTAGTAGAGAACATAGTGTGCACATTCTCACTATTATACCAAGAGCCTAACCTAATAGTATTATTACATTTCAGGACACAGAATTAAACCATTTAAATAGTAGAAATCTAATGATTTCAAGTTTTTAAGTCAAGTTCAAGACAGGCCAGTAATCATCCTGTGATCATTGGAGTCATTGGAGTTAAACAAATGCACATGTTTCATATTCTAAGCAATGAGGAGAATGTCACAAAGTTGCCTGTCTGTTGACCACAGGGAGGAGATTACCTTTTACATGCCACACATTGTTTTTTGTTGTTAATGTGTCCTATTTTACTGTGTAGATATGCATCAAAATAATGTGGATTTAATCACATTAAAATGAAACTCATAAATCAGACAGGTCACATACAGACACCAGATTCAGGCCGATGCCTTGAGCACCCTTTCAAATCCTGACTGAATAAACTGTAGAAATGTTGTATTACCTACAGGGTCCTATGTGACTCAGCTGGTAGAGCATGGCGCTCGCATTGCCAGAGTTGTGGGTTCGATTCCCACGGGGGACCAGTATGAAAATGTATCCACTCACTAATGTAAGTTGCTCTTTATAAGAGTCTCTGCTAAATGAGTAAAATGTACTTGTTAGGTGGGCATGTGTGTTGTCCCTGGTAGGGTCTGAACCCACCCCTCGTATAGTGTTAATGTAGTGCCAAGGTAAACACCTCTGCCTTTAATTGCGTTAACAAGCTCACACCTAGCCAGGGAATGGCCTCACTAATCACTTGCGTTTATTGGCCCCGGGGCCCCAAAGGCAAGCTAGGCCCCGCCTCTCTAGGGCCACAGGCGGCATGCTGACAAGGGACGCTCAGCGTTTGGTCCCCCCCCCCCCCCTCCAAACATAGGTGGGATCACCTTCCATGGAGCTGAGGTCGAGGGGGTAGGAGGGCTGGCGGGGGTTAAGCATCCCATAATTCAGAGATAGTCACTGTGGTCACCTGCAATTACTCCCAGTTCACAAGGCTCCACTGCGCAGGCTATGGCTGACAGGCTGCACATCAGGAAGTTTTAGAGGGGCAGAAAGAGAGGAGTTTGTGTTTCAGTTGTTTCACCGTTGGTTCATACAGATCAAGGACAGTCCGCTGTGTGTGTGTGTGTGTGTGTGTGTGTGTGTGTGTGTGTGTGTGTGTGTGTGTGTGTGTGTGCGTGCCTGTTGATGTGTAGTGCATTCCAATGTCAATAGAACAGTAGGCTCAAATTGAATGATCATTCCACTTCCCCTAAACGCTATTCTTTCACTGACCACACTTCTTTTTTTTTACAATGAAAATAAGCTTTTTTATTTTCAATTAACAATTGAAGATGCATGCGGAATATTTCGTTTTATGTTTAGATAAGTGAACAAGAAGCCATTTAAATAAGAAGCTATGATATTTCAGGCAGGGGAAACAAACAAAAAAAACGAGATGATATTAAAATATTTCACTAATTTACAAATCACTGACATAATCAGCATAATTATTAGTATCATCATCATTATCATCATCGTCGTCATCATCATCAATGTCGTCATTTGCATTAAGACCATCATAATTACCTTCACCGTAGTCCTTCTGATTTAAATTAGATTAACTTTAATTTAATGAGCTCTAACTTAATAAGGAAATCAAAGGTTATTCTCAACGTGTGCCCTTTGATGCACCTGACTCAATCGTCATTGCATGTTTCCTTAATTAGGGCGTTGTTGCCATGCATAATTACTATTACCTGGAATGTAGTAGGTATACCTGTAGGTTACACATTTGTGGATTTTAAATTCTTAACGATAGCTGGCGAATTATGATAGCCTATTGAAATTGTTAGTTTGTTCTCATTCAAAGACACATGTTGATGCTCAATAATCAATAGGCTACACGAGTTAGAATAGGAGTTATAATAGTATTGCGTAATGTGATTCATTTTTCTACCTTGATATTATGACATCTGAAGAGGATGAAAACATGTACTTTATTCAATATAATCAGTAAATAAGCCTTCATTTCCATATCGAATGTTTATCAACAAATCAGTCATACATTTGTATTTTTGTCATTTCAGCTTAGGTATTTGTGGTTATTTTGTTGGTATTTGGGTTGTAGAAAAGGCAGGATTTCCTGACGGCAAATTCAAGAAAGCGTTCATGCGTGGATGAAATGATTTCATGACCATACCTTGGCACATAAGTCAGCCATATATGTCAGCTGAAAGAGAAGCATCCAGAGGCACAGGATTTAGATGGTGACCCTTGGCGATATCCTAGATCTCGGCTGCCCTTCTGTGTCCGCTTCCACCTGTCATCTCTCATCGTGTGCGATTTGGGGCTTTCCTTGGCAGCATCTCGGAGAAAATGACTCTCCATTTAGGCCTAGAATGTGTTAGCGCAAAGCCAAACCAGGCACAATATTCTGCGTCGATGTAATGTTTCCTTTTAGGTTGATAATTTAAGGGTGGACATGCGTTATTCTATTTTGCAGTAGTTATATTCACTCTCATTCACAGTGCAGTATAGTGGTCATATGGCTCTGATTTGGGAGCCCTCTGCCCTGGTCTTTGGAGACGCCCGGTTCTCTCCCTTCTACTCTCTAGAGCGCGCAAAGCCAATGCGTCATGGCTCTGTCTGTCTCCATGAGCACTTGACAGCAGCTCTCAGGATTTGTCCATTATTCTATATGTCCCCGTAGACCTGAAATGTATGCGCTCGGCCTGTTTTAGCCTACGCGTAACCGGAACTATGGAGTCGTGCATAAGGCCTGTGAATTATACCGTCACTGTAATCTTGGTTGTACTCCGCGCATTTATACAATTATTGACTTGGTTTTGTAGCATTGGCCAACTTTGTATATCGACACTTCAATGCAACTAAGACAATCAAATTGTTGTTAGAGCGTTCATTTGATTTTGATTGAAAAGTCCGTAATTTTGAACTGTGCTCCGGTCTCTTGGTTGAATTGTTTACCTCACCAGTGTATTCATCACAGTGTCTATGGAAACTAATTGGTTTAAAATGTCGTTATTGAAAATAATTGTCTTACCTGAAGAGAGATGAAATGGTTGAAGCACAGACAGACAGTGATAAGGGATGATGAGGCTGCTCGGATGGACTCAGGCTCGCTCCAGGCAGGTTGAAATACATTTGTGTCTTGTTTTTGCACGGGTGATGAGGAGACAGCTGTACTACTTTACTGCACAGAGACGAATATTGTCCCCTTGCATGACTTATAGTTTCTCAACACATTATTTTAACGTTGAAACAGAGGATTGTGTGCGTGAACAGACAAAACAAAATGCAGAATAGAACCAACTTTAATAATAAACAAAGGAAATCAAGCTGATGTTTCATATTTTAATGGACATTATTAGTTGATTACAAAAAAAAACAGGGTTATACGGTGGTAGCAAACCTACCGTGTAAGGGGGCTCAGACACGCGCGTGTGCGCGCACACACACACACACGTTGCATGTTGCATAGGCCTACAGTATTTACATAAGCAAACCCCGTTGCTGACCTTCGATTTCTGAAATGCACATTTCTAATATCGACATTAGCAATAAAACATGTAGCATCCTACATCCACTCAACAACAACGAATACAACATTCGAATTAAAATAATAATGTAATTATTCTGAAGAGGTATAGTGGGTTGGTAGCAGGAGGACACAAGTAATCAAATCAAATTTTATTGGTCACATACACATATTTAGCAGATGTTATTGCGAGTGTAGCGAAATGCTTGTGTTCCAAACTCCAACAGCGCAGTACAGTAGTATCTAAGAATAGAGCCAGATTAGTGAATATTCCTTATTTTTAATGTGAACGAGACAGAGTTACCAGATGGACATTTGTCATATTTACCCTCCAACGTCACTAACTCCAAATCATGGTTATCACAACAAACAGGTCGTCCTGCTCCCAGTTCAGTTAGCATCCACACAACCGATGTCAGTGTTGTCCCCACTTTCTGACGTTGCTGGTTTATTGTTTTCATTTACTCAAACAAAACTTAATACTATAGACAAAAAATATATACAAGTACAAATGCATAGAATTGATGTTTTTGAGATCGAAATCGTCTCGTTTGTGAATATGTGGTGAATAATACAATCCCTCATTTCAATCAAACCATAAAGTGTTTTTCTCTGCAAAAAAAATAACGATTTGAATAGCAATTTCGAATGATTAATCAGCAATGGAAATGTGAGTGGAGTATGCACATAATACACAAACCAACAGGTTTCGCAAATTTTCAAACAAATTAAGTTCTGATTAAGTAATACAATTTAGAGTTTTGTAATTAACATGTTATAATCATATATTAGTCTGGTACTTGTCCACCCTATCTAAGTAGCGCGAATTGTCAAATAAATATTGCGCTACTTAGAAACAGTAAAATGACATAGGCCTATATGCACACACGTAGAAATGAAATGCCCTTACAAAGACAGTATGACACATGGGTGGACAGAAAATGAACAACAATAGGTCAAGGTTGGTCGCCGGATGTTGTTCATATTTTATACTTTTTTCCTTTCCATGCTTTGCATAGATCAAAGAAAAACACTGTTCTCATTTTTTTTGTTGCCCAAACACAGTTACGATACCCTAAATAGATGAAGTGGGTTTGCTATAAGATGGTTTAGAACAGGACGCCTTTTGATACAAAACGGTACCCAGGGCATGCAAAATATCATGCAAAAGATGCATTTTGTGTGCCTTAAATGTATATGCTGCGTGTGACAAAGAGAATAGTCTTTGGGGAGAAGAAGAGGGGATTGTGAACTAACGGATGAAATATTCATCATGCATCACAGTTTAGCAAACATCAGGCTACGGCAGATCTTACTCCAGGGTTAGCAGTTCAATGCAAAATAACCTCTAGGCCTACGTAAAACGCTTCCGTAAAGATTCGGTCGCTGTAGTGCATTCATAAGGAACACATGTTTAAATAATGACTAAATTGTAATATATTCATCTTCACTTATGTGCAAGACACTCCCATACATAGGGGATATGGGAACCCTTCACTCTAATCTTAAAAAATACACAATTCTAACATATGTATAAGGTCCCGAATGAGGTCTTATTACGATATAACCTCAAATAAAATAATAATTATATGAATTAATATTCATATTTTATTACATCACTAACTAGCAAATAAAATGTAATCACGTTTAATTGACTAGTTAAATATTAGCCTAAAGAAATAGATATACACTATAAAACCGCTGTAAAGCAAGACTATAGCCTATTTTGATATGATGGGTTGAAGATCTATATGTCTATTCACTGATTAATTAATTTTTTCTCAAAACTATTTTTTCCCACCACTGAATACTCGTATGCAAATACACTGCAGAGATGGCTTTTGATACCAGTAAACGCTGATGAATGAGCTATATTGTTTATTTAATCTAACACCTCTAGAGTAGCCTGTATGGCTCTTGTCCTTTGCACATCTCCTTTGGGTGGTGGACTGTATCTGGTGATTTGCATGTTGACCATATGTAAATCGCTTAAGACACTATCGCAGTGGGCTGGCGCGATGGCGCACAGGTGGACACCGAGGATGATTATCTTTCTGAGAGGCACATGACTCTGGTGAGGCAGGTTCATGTGCTCCTTGATCCCCGTGGTCAGAGTGAACATAAGAGGGCGCTCCCATTGCACCTGGTAGCATGTAATGCCCCATCCATCCCAGGCGCAGCAGGGCCGGACAAAAGCACGTTGCTGCTTACTGACTAAACCTTTGAAGAATACTCAGTTTGTTTTAGAAGGAACATATGTAACAGCATTTAACTTTGCCTCTACATTTTCAAAGGCACATTTATCCAGAGGTGACTTTTTTCATTTGACTAATTATGTAATCTGTTAGTCAAACGTGTTTATTCTAGCATGTTAGTGTTATTCAGTGATGAGGTGAAAACAATGTTATAATATAAACGTTTTCTTGGAAAACTGTTTAAGTGTTGCGGAATGTGCTATGCCCTTTTCTCTTCTATTTACCTAAATATAGGAAACCTGGACTTGCGTGCCTCATATGTTAATATAATAGCCCAAATCCCCAAATCCTCCGGACTAAAATGTTCATTATCCCTTTATAAAGTTACAGAGCTATTCCAGACAGCAGCTTTTATCTGTAAACGCTTTCACCCCGCTCTCATTTCCTCTGTGCTCCCTTTTGTGCTTTGTTATCCTGGGATGGCACGCGCGGTGCATGAGGTTAAGATAAAGTAACACACACACACACACCTACAGTAGGCCTACCCATGCGTATTCTGAAATCGAAATGAATACAATCACTTAACGTCAGTAAATGTAGAATAGCAACAAATTATTCCAAACCACAACCATGTTACACAAGATTAAGGGTCCATACATTAGTGTTTAAATATATTGTTTTGTTTCCTGCAGCTCTGTGATGGTCAAGTATTTTTATGCGACCCAAGTAATGGAGTGAGCATATTAAGCTACTTCAGCTTTTCTTTGTCATATCCACTGGCTGTCATACAGGCTGTGGTGAATTTGCTATGCCACTCATCGATGTAGGCCTATTGAGGTTAGCACGTGGACAGTTATCGTAATTCACCTAACACAAAGGCTCGTGAGCCTGTCACATTTTTTTTGCGGGGACTCGTACTAATTGGGCTGTATATTCATAAACGTGAGTTATCCTACCGAGTCAGCTCTCTACGGTATTGATGCTCGTTAGTTAAACATAAACTGTAAACTAAGATTGGCATTGTTCGGCTTGCTAGAGCGATAGACTGGCTCAGATAGGCTATGTCTCTCACCAGCCCCAATCACACAAGGCTCTTTATTAGCTCACTGGCCCTCGAACTCCTCTCGCACTCTATTTTCTACCCATTCAGTTTTACAATCTCCCTTTCCCGAGAGAGTAGACACATCGCAAATCCTTTCAGTCTCACTCTCACCCAGCTAAATCAGCATCTCAGTTTGACACACTTGGTCATTATGGTTTTGGTACAGGTGACATGCAAGGCAGGCCTCGGTGCTATGATTCTATATCGATACATTCCCGATTGGTCTATCAAATATGTGGCCTCAAATATGCTTTTATATGGGTGCAAAATCTTGCAACATTGCAAATATTGGCTTTGGCACACGCATGCATGCACGCGCGCACACACGCACATACACATACATACATAAGCACACACACACTCGCTATTGTTTGCATCAGGCGTTGTCTCTTTTTGGTCCTAATAGTTAAGCAAGTGCATAGCTGTGGAGTACAAAGTAAGGATGTTTTCCTAATACGTAGATGGCTCTGAGATCTGACATACCTGCACGAGCTCACATTGAACGTGAGGCTTTCATTTTGATTGTCATCCCTAATGTTCACCATATATCAGAGCAAGATACAAATTAAGATTTTAATAGGCATGCAACATGAGCATTCAGACTAAAACATCGAACAAATTATATTTTACATGCTTTTTTGAATCTAAATAGCATTATGTGTTCATTATAAAATCACTTACGTGTGTGGCCGTTTAAGTAGGCTATATGTTAGCTTAATATCATTAAGAAAAATATAGACGCTATAATACATTTAAGATTACTCTTAGTTAAGTTTACATTTAAGTGCGTTTATTCTCGTATAAAATCATCGAAGTAGCCTAAAACTAGAATTACAGCTGCGTTTGGAATCTCAGAAATTACGTTAAGGAGAAAAATATGATAGGCAGGCCTATGTGTTTTATACAATCTACATATTATATAAACTTAAACGTGCACTTCTTCATTAAAAAAAATGAATAGACTGTGATTCAGATTCAAGTTGCTCCAATAAACATTATGTAGCCCAATCAATGTAATTAAGCGGGTTAGTTTTATTTGTGCGGATCAGGGCCGCTTGGAGCTGTTAAGAACAGAAAGTGAGGGATTGTCAATTTCTTTAAAGATAATCAACAATAGAATTATCATGACAAAAGGCAGTGGGACAAGCTCAAAGGTTGATTTCTAGAATACAATATTTCCATGTGGGGGAACCAAACGTAGTAAGTGACCATCTCTATAAGAGGCGAAATGTTTGGGGGAAAGTGAAGGGGGAAAAGGCAAACCTGTGGATAACCTCACCGATCTATAGTACAGTTGTTAGTATTGATCAAATGTCACCTCTTTGAACCCAATCGTTTGGAAGTTTCTCCATTTATCTGGAATCCTTTCTAAATGCACAGATATGACTTGAGTAATGCCAATTATGCTTGTTTTCAGATAACTGTTTGATTGAAACCATACACTCATAGTCAAACATTTAACTACTATAAGAAAGTCATTCACAAAAACCACTTGCAAGTGAAATATCAAGCGCAATGAGATGATTAGATAAATTGCTATAATTTGTAATAACAGGTGAAAATCATTAGGCCTACAAAGTATAGGATTAGGGCACTTAAGAAATGTTATTGATTATGACTGAATTCAATCCAATATATTCTACCTGTATTGACCTGCATAGGAATATTAGATATGAGAATCATGCAATGCAAACTCCCTCAATGCATTTCTTACTGTCAGTGGCCTCATCTGCTGCTTGAGTGTTTGTTGTATAAATATTCTATACATAGGCCTACTCAAACACATATAAACATTATCAAATGCAGAATTCAATGCGTTAGCTTCGTGGCCAATATCACACACAGAGGCGAGCTACTCAAAACTAGTGGACCATGGGCCATGTCCATACCATATACACACACAGGAAGTTAGAGTCTATGCTTTTCACAACATCAACTTAAACTCTGTAACTATTTTAAATACATCGCCGATATGCTGTCGAGGTAATGTAACATGTCTCCAAATTGATTTAGTTTTGTATTACAATGGTGTTATCAAGTGTCATTTATAAACTATTGTTTTACACTGACAGAAGACTTTATAGTCTCCAATCCCCTCAGGTCTCTCATCTCACTATCTCCCTCTCACTACTACCCTGGTCTCTCATCTCACTATCTCCCTCTCACTACTATCCTGGGACAAAGCATATTTTATCGAGACAAATCTCCGTTTTTCATTAAAGGATTCCACATTCTCACGAAAAGGATTTATGTTTGTATCCAGAAGTCGGTTATTACACATGCATGCAACCACAGTTACAGAACTTATCGGTCTGTTACAGTGAGACTAAGGCAGACTTATCAGGTGCATCTTAGCTCAAATTATATATGTGTTGACATAAAAAAGTAGTGAACCCTACACTTGATAGTTTGGAATAAGGCTTTTTAAACTTTGCACATCATTAGAAGTAGTGTTACAAGCTTTTGTATCTCTAAGGCATGCAAAGAGAGCCATTGCGTCTCGTTTTGTGGTTAAAATGCATGGATCGTGTCTAAATAGCTTATTACGTTTGCAAATATGGAAATAAATGGTTAATTTGTATTGTCATAGGTGTTATTCAGTCGCTTGGAATGTGCATTCTGGTTGAAGTGCCATTCTGTCTTATCCCACACGTTAGACATATATCATCATGAGACTAGGCATTAATTTACAAAACAAAATTAAATAACAAGCTATTTAGTTGTCTATAGCAAATATGTGCCTATCTTGTCAAAGTTTCCTTATGCATAATGCTTTATGTCTTGGTTGCTTGTTTTCCCGTACTGTCCAACTTCAGCCTATCATAAAAATATTGACTTGTGTCTATAAGTTGTATAAATACATTTTAAAAGTATCTCACAATCCAGCAGTCAGCACGGCTGTCTCAGATTGCATCTAATCTCACTACTAACACAAGTGAGAACATAGGAAAATGTAATAATAAATATAGGCTATTACAGTGTTTTAATATAAATATGTTAATAATAAGAAATATAAATGCGTTACAGCCTAATGTTAAAAAACTAAAAAGAACGGACAAAATGCAGCGAAGCGCGGGGTATTGCGTGTTTTGCTGCGGCGTCTACTCCAGTATTAACTTTCACTGTCTTCCTTCTAATCAAACTCTTACTTTCCGCTGTACTTAATTCCATATTTTCAATTCCTGATCATTACTTTCCTCTTTTCTTCTTCCATCTATCCATCCATCCCTCCCTCCCTCCTCTTTCTCCCTCCCTCCCTCTCTCTCTCCCTAGCTCTCTCCTTTGCTGAATCTTATTGATCCAGAAGGTGGCTAATTAGCCCTTCCCGTCGTGCCTGTGTAATGAAGCACATGCGCACTGAATTAATCACAGCCATTTTTTGCAGGAAACTAATTAGCAGGAATAAAGATCCAAAGAGTTTTTTTCTTTTCAATCATCAGATCTCACTTTCACCTCTTCCTCGCTCCCTCTAACACAAGACTCATCGCCTGCTTTGCATCCAAATTATTTTTATATTGCCCTATACAACTAATACTTCGTTTTTTTACACTCCGCAACAACAATGATCTTTCTTTTGCCATCCTAAACGCAAACTGACCAAAAGGGACTGCCTTGATGGGATCTTTAGCCGAATCGTCTCAATACTGGATTAAAAAGCAAGGATCACAAAGCGGCAGCGAAAAATTGTAAGTTACAACTTTGCCGTTTCTCTCTTTTCCTCTCTCGATGTTTCTACGATTCGATTCTTTTCACTTTTAGTAGTGGGCTAACCGAAGGTTTCTCCTATTATCCAGATACGCACCGATCTTCACTATTCTCACATTCTGAGAAATGACAGGCGATCACAAGTTATATTCATGCAAGTAGTTTTGTTTATTCTCGGTTTTATTCGTATCATTACCTGTGTTTACATCTGCGTTCGTCCTCGTTCTCCTCATGACTGGAAGAAAATAAATGGTCAAGACAGCGATTCCTCTCCAAGAAGTAGACCACAAAAAACATGAATTTAAAAGCACATTTGTGCTTTTCGATGGAATCAGGAAAGATAGAGAAGTGTTATTGGTGTCAAGAAACACATTTTGAGGACGATAACGATGTGAAAGGTTTACATTCAGGCTACGGAGGGTAGCGGGAGCTGCACATGAGCGTAGCCAGGAAAGGAGCACATTAGTCCAGCTTGTGGGTCCGTGTATGTCCCGCGAAAGAGAAACACCGTCCGCATTCTTATTTTGACAGATATGCCTCTTGGTCTGTCCGCTGTTTTCAGCACCATCACGGGTTGATAAAATCCTTTATGTTAAGCAACGTTTTCACTTTCCGATTCGTTTCTTACATGTGTATTTCCCTCCGCCCGCTTTACATCTCAATTCCTCTACTTTTCACTCTCCCCACTTTGTCCATCATTTTCTTTTATTTTTCATTCCTGTTTGCTTCTTTGAAGCGATGTTAAAGTCGATTCTTGCTGATTCCCTGACGGAGTCACATGCAAATCGATCGGTAGGCCTATGTGTGTGTGTGTGTGTGTTTTGTAAGTCTAGTGTGTTTCATGACAAGAGCCGATCAGTAAGACCTCGGGTACGGGAGAGCCCAGAGCCGAGGTAGAGTTGAGCTGCGGGTTGCATGGAGAGAATAGAATGCTGATGCGAGCAGAGAAAGGGATTTACAGAATAGGTTGGCTGTCCGACGAGACAGATGACAGCTCGTATGGATTTTTATGGAATAAGTAAGAGCAATAATGTAACATTTCCTTCCCACTGGATATAGCTGCTTACCTTCATAACAAATAACAAACATTATACTAGATAGGCCTACAAAAAGGAAACATTATCAATGAAAACTCAAAAGCTAATGTATTACGTTATTCTATCACCTAACCTGCTTCCCTGCGTAATAATAACCACCTTATTACTGATTTATAAAGGAAACCTAACGATTTATTTTCTAAAACAACCAGACATGAGACTAAATTAACTTTGGATGCATGATTGTCAGAAGAAATAGTGTAATCATACACGACGGATTGTTTAGAAAAAAATATGACTTAAGAATTTTACAAAAAATATCTAGATTTGATAGTGAATAGTAAAGTACAAGATTTTAATTGAAAAGCAATACACGACGCTGGGACGATTAGGTTTGAGTGAGAATATAACTAGTCCCACCAAGAGACGGACGGATAGACAGGAAAAAGCGGAAATGCTATTGACCTCCCGACGTTTAAGACCCAGAATGCAGTGCCAAGATGCCCAAAAAGTACAGAAAACATAGAACACATGGACGAAATGGAGGACTCTCGAAGAAAGAGTGAAAGAATGAAGCAGCCCGACGAGTTTTCGCGACAGAAGGATGGAAAGGAAAATCGTTTTGCAAGCTAAGGCAAGGCAGGGATATGCTGGTTTGGGGGAGAAAGAGGGGGAGGTTGAAAGGCTGGGGGTCAGACGGCAAGAATCAGGGGAGCAGGGGTCACTGAGTGAGTGCAAGAGAGATAAAAAGGAAAGAAGGAAAAGCCCTACACAAACAGCCGAGGGAAGGCAGTGGGAGAGTGAGACTGGGGGAAAGGAGAGGGGTGGGGGTTACTTTGAGGGGTCACACAAAGCATAACAATAAGATTGTGGGGGTCAGCAAGTGCAAGATAAAAACATGCCTCTAGTTTGGTAAACAGAAGAGAAACACTATACAAATGTTCTATGGTTTTCTAGTATGATGAAGAAAAGTATAATAATGGGGTTTGAAGACTCAGACGGAGAGTAGGGGAAAGACAGAACGAGAAGGAGAGGGAACGAGGGAGGGGGTAGGAGGAGAGGGAACGAGGGAGGGGGTGGGAGGAGAGGAATAGAAGGGGTCAGATAGCCATGGGCCATGGAGAAGGAATCAGGGAAGAGGGCAGGAAAACAGATCCTAACACCTTTCAGACTGGCCCCAACTAGAGGGGCCAGTAGCTCCCGCATAGATAACTCAGACCAGCAGTATGTCCAGGACTCAGAGGATACTAGTGGGAGAGAGGGAAAACAAATATACTAGCAGGCGCAGTGGAGACGTTTTTTTACTGCAAGAGAGAATATAATACACCCTGCCTCTTTATTTTTTGCTTATATTATTATTTATATATTTCAGGAGGGAAAACTTGGAGCAGTAGATTTTGGGCCTGTAAGTCTGTTTTTGTGTATCTCTGCTCTGTAGACGTAGGTTGGGCAATAATTACAGGCGTGACATAGGGAAGAAAATATAGCGTAGTACATGTGCTGTGCCAGGACTCCCTCTCCTCTCGCCATCTCTCTTTCCCTCGCCCATCTCTCTCCTCTCTCGATCTCTCTGTCCTCCTCCTTTACAAAACAAATAGAAACGCTACTCGGTGTCATCTCACTTGCTCTTGAAAGACTCCTGGATTTGATATCAAAACCTTTGGTAGAAACATTTGAAAAGCAACTACAATATGTATACTACAGATTAGGATTATTTTGATGCCTTCTGATATTTTTGAAAAGTAATTATCCAATGTATAATATTTATGTCAGCTGCATTTACCAGCTCAGGTATGGTTTAATGGGACTTTAAGATGGTTCTTGATTTCCTTGTGTTGTACTCTGTTAGAATCACATAGCAGATTTATGGTTAGGTGTAGTATGTGATTTGGTAAACCACTGTATCTGTCTGACCATGCTGTATATTCTGCTTAAGGGGACTGTGGGTTGGGTAGATGTCACGAGGAGCTATGTTTTCAGCATAGATAGCTACAGCACACTGAATATCATTGAAAATACTCAACTTTGATTTCCAATTCATTAGTAATGACCAGGTTTGTGTTTTTGTAAAATATTAAATTCCGTTAATCCTTGACAGACGGAAGGAGAGGGACTTAAAGCATGATCCTCAATTTACATATATATTTTTAATGACATTTATTGACAAGGATTTTATTGCATTTATCTCAGGACCATATTTTGTCTTAAGGTCTTTCATTGTCAGTCACACAGTTTGTTTATATTGAAATAGAACACTATTTATTTTATAGATATATTTACATAAAAGCATATTTTGTGTAAATTTGTACACGTGTAGTTTGTCTTTACCCATAGTTAAATCTTGTACTTTACTATTCACTATCACCATGTAAAGTTAGATAACGGTGGTAAACCATAGGATACACATAATAGGACAGAACGCGTAGCCTGCAGTATATGAATGCCAGCACATCTGGCAGAATGTTCTATTACTCTATGTGTAGGATAGGGGAATGTATTCTGACGGGAATTATGATATGGACAGTTAACTGATGCTGTTGATAAAATGTGAAATGTTCCATAATTGTAATTATCATCATTATTAGTATGATGTTTATGGTCAACATTATTACTGTTATTACAAGTAGTAATATACTAGGAGTAAGGACATTCATATCACAGTTATGTTGTTCTTTATCGTGATCTTTGTTTATAATATCATAAGCAGGGAATAGTCAGTAGTCTGGTGACGTTAGGTATTTGGTTGAGGTTCCTGTTTCAGTGATAGTCTGTAGATGACGCCCTATTTGTCTATCCTGTGATACTACCTGCATTATCTCCCTATGTCCGGTTCCATGAGCATATTTGATTACTGGTGTGTCTGAGACTGAGTGTGCAGGTCCTATTTGGGCTTGTGATTGGAGGGGAATGGAAATAGGGGGTTTAGTAGTGATGAAATAAAGAGCTGAGTGGTGCCTTGGTTACAGGGTAACGTGAGGCAGAGAGACAGTTACCCTGGTCTTCTACTGCCCCCTCCTCCCTCTCTCCCTTGCTCTCAGGAGCTGGCAGCACCCCTAGGGAAGCTCTTTGCCATGTCCTTAGAGAGAGCCCTCTTTGGGCCAGCGCCAGGCCGCTAAGGGGCAGGCAACGCATGGACTAACACAATATATTCACCAACCGTTGGTCACGTTGCCAAATCAAAGCCAAAAAGGTTTATTTTTTCCTCACAAAAACATTTTTTACCAGTGATGATGCCTAATACATTGATATTTAAATAATTTACATCAGTAATGATGTCTTATTAATTATATAAATGAACTATTATTATTATTATTAATAATATTTTTGGTATTATTATTACATTCATTTAAACCAGTTAATTATTTTAGATTATTTTAGTTTATTTTTATCACAATCTTAGATGTTGTTGTGATTGTACTTATGAGAAATTCCTTTTACACTGGGTTGAACTGCTGTAAGGGTGGGGATAGTATAAATGTGCATATGTTTGTGTAGATTAGTTTTCCATTGACAGCCCTGCTGAGAGAAAGATGCTAACCGTCTACCTGCTCCATTTGCTGTAGGGCTGCTGTGTGTAAATGAGTTTAGCAGGAGCAGTGGCTCAGATTACAGATTATGGTTTTGAATATGCAAGCTTGTACAGCCAGGACCTGTTCTTCCAGTTGTACCGTAGCCCAGGCCAGTGGCATACGTGTCAGCCGTGTCATTAAGGGGCGGGCTGGGGGTGGGACATGGGGTGGGGGGAGCAAGGGGAGGAGGCCAGGAGATGGCAGTGATTCTTAGGTGTGTGTGTGTGTGTGCATGCTCTACCTGGTTTCTGCTCCCAGCAGTCCCAAATCATCACGAGAGCTCCTCTATGCCAGCAGCGAACTGATTTTCAGTCCATTTCCCCTCCCTGTTCCCTGTCCTC
>NW_027016717.1:45000-50000 GCF_036934945.1 Oncorhynchus masou masou
GTGCTGTAGTGTGTGTGTGTGTGTGTGTGTGTGTGTGTGTGTGTGTGTGTGTGTGTGTGTGTGTGTGTGTGTGTGTGTGTGTGTGAAAATGTCAAGGCCAATGTCTGCCCCCCTCTCTGAATGTGTGTTCAGACATCAGATCTGTCCCGAGTGCTGCAGCCATTTTGGTGCCTTTTTAGAGGTCTCTATTAACACAACCACAGAGGAAAGGAAATGATTCCATTTTAGTTTCAAATTACATTTTTACATAGACTTGTTCATAATGCTGTTGTTGCATTATACATTTTCTCTGCCACCTTGTTATTCATTTATGATGAGATATACTATATTTATACACTATGAGGCAACATGATCAGTTTCTCTTCAGGGTTTTGTTATTTTATGTGATGTTGTTTTGTCAGTAATGGTAATAGCTATGGGGATAGTGGTATAAGGAGACACACAGTAATATCATTATTTAGGGTGGGACCTACATTATGCTAAGGCTTCCACGTATGGTGCTGGAATTGATGCTTGTTTATATCACATTGTCCTCTTGCAGACATTATAATTGAAAAAGGAGAAATACGCTGTCTGTCTCTGTCTCCTCTCATCAAATGAGCATTTAGATGTCAAACAGGAGATGTCAGGAGAGCCATCTGATTGGCTGGGGGGGGGGTGTAATTGCCCCTGTCCTCCCCCATCTCTCCTGGGTGGAACCTGTTTATGCCAGGTGTCCTACAGACTGTATTAAGCGTTGCACTGGGCTGCAATTAAATCAACACTTCCTCAAAGCCACATTATTACACATCCACTGTCAGATGAAGGGCGTCTGTCCTGCATGTGTCCTCACTCCACTTCTCCTCCTCCCCACCATCCCTCTCTCTCTCTCTCTCTCTCTCTCCCACACACACTGTACCTAAAACAAATGCTACGTGCTCATTTTTTTCCTGTGTTAAATGAACAAACACGAGGACCTCAGAGCCTCATCATAAATTGATTAGAGAGATGCAGACTCCCACACAGTAGCACCCAATACTGGAGCTGTGTGTATTTGTGTTTGGCCTGAGGAGGAGGAGACGCATGCAGACGCAGACTTGTACACACACACACACACACACACACCCTCTAGGGAAGCTAATGGCAGGCTTTCTGCCTCTCCCCCACCCCTTCCGTGTGTTTGGGCTAGCCACGCTCTGGTCACTGTATTGTGGCCGGTGTCTGGCGTAGTGGTGACAGACGACAGTGTCCTCCTGGCCTTTTCATATTCAACACGCATCATCCCTCACTCCCATGACTGTTTGGTTTTCATTTGGAGGTTCACTTACCCAGGCACGGGGCTGTGCTGTGCTGGGGGTTTGGGGCGTGGGTCTAGAGGCGGGTTGGGGGCCCAGGCAGGCCTCGGGGGACCGACACTAGGGTAGACGGCCGTGACAGACTGGTGACCCTGGCTTTGTGACGTCACGGAGCCCGTCTGGTCACTGCTAAATTCCCTTCAGCTTCTGCTCTGGAACAGCTGATCCTAGCTTTCATACGGCTGATCAGATCCTAGCTTCATACGGCTGATCAGATGCTAGCTTCATACGGCTGATCAGATCCTAGCTTCATACGGCCAATCAGATCCTAGCTTCATACGGCCAATCAGATCCTAGCTTCATACTGCTGATCAGATCCTAGCTTCATACGGCCGATCAGATCCTAGCTTCATACGGCTGATCAGATCCTAGCTTCATACGGCTGATCAGATCCTAGCTTCATACGGCTGATCAGATCCTAGCTTCATACGGCTGATCAGATCCTAGCTTCATACGGCTGATCAGATCCTAGCTACATACGGCTGATCAGATCCTAGCTTCATACGGCTGATCAGATCCTAGCTTCATACGGCTGATCAGATCCTAGCTTCATACGGCTGATCAGATCCTAGCTTCATACGGCTGATCAGATCCTAGCTTCATACGGCTGATCAGATCCTAGCTACATACGGCCGATCAGATGCTAGCTTCATACGGCTGATCAGATCCTAGCTTCATACGGCCGATCAGATCCTAGCTTCATACTGCTGATCAGATCCTAGCTTCATACGGCCGATCAGATCCTAGCTTCATACGGCTGATCAGATCCTAGCTACATATGGACGATCAGATCCTAGCTTCATACGGCTGATCAGATCCTAGCTTCATATGGCTGATCAGATCCTAGCTTCATACGGCCGATCAGATCCTAGCTTCATACGGACAATCAGATCCTAGCTTCATACGGCTGATCAGATCCTAGCTTCATACGGACGATCAGATCCTAGCTTCATATGGACGATCAGATGCTAGCTTCATACGGCCGATCAGATCCTAGCTTCATACGGCCGATCAGATCCTAGCTTCATACGGCCGATCAGATCCTAGCTTCATACGGCTGATCAGATCCTAGCTTCATACGGCTGATCAGATCCTAGCTTCATACGGCCGATCAGATCCTAGCTTCATACGGCTGATCAGATCCTAGCTTCATACGGCCGATCAGATCCTAGCTTCATACGGCTGATCAGATCCTAGCTACATACGGCCGAACAGATCCTAGCTTCATACGGCTGATCAGATCCTAGCTTCATACGGCCGATCAGATCCTAGCTTCATACTGCTGATCAGATCCTAGCTTCATACGGACGATCAGATCCTAGCTTCATACGGCTGATCAGATCCTAGCTTCATATGGCTGATCAGATCCTAGCTACATACGGACGATCAGATCCTAGCTTCATACGGCCGATCAGATCCTAGCTTCATACGGCTGATCAGATCCTAGCTTCATACGGACGATCAGATCCTAGCTTCATACGGCTGATCAGATCCTAGCTTCATACGGACGATCAGATCCTAGCTTCATACGGCTGATCAGATCCTAGCTTCATATGGCTGATCAGATCCTAGCTACATACGGACGATCAGATCCTAGCTTCATACGGCCGATCAGATCCTAGCTTCATACGGCTGATCAGATCCTAGCTTCATACGGACGATCAGATCCTAGCTTCATACGGCTGATCAGATCCTAGCTTCATACGGACGATCAGATCCTAGCTTCATATGGACGATCAGATGCTAGCTTCATACGGCTGATCAGATCCTAGCTTCATACGGCTGTGTGATAGCATTCATAATGATGCGTACAGCAGCAGAGAACTGTGGCCTATTTGTAGATGGCATGTGAAAACAAAACACAGCCTCTGACATTCTACTGCATCTAATGATGAGTTAATCCTCCCGTGGTAGAATGACTAAGTATCAGTTTATCTCTGTCATTTCATACTTGGGTAAGAAAAGGCAGCTTTTTTCCCCCTCCATTTTTTTTCAAACCAGACAGGACAAACGGGCCTTCTTGTTGAATGCAGGCATAAACAAATAGCAGTGAAGTGTTGCTGTGTGAAGCAGCAGAGGAACAGAACACAGACTGGGCACATTCACCAGGTCAGCCAGAGGTGAGTGTTGGGCTGGGAGCTCAAAGCCTGAAATCTTTCAGTATTTAGTTGTCAGGTGCCAGTCGTCCCCCCCCCCCCGCCCACCACCCGCCCGCCCACACACACACTATCACTCACTCTTCCTCTCTGGCTCTCTCAGTAGTCAACGACTTCAGGGCAATGTTTAAGCAGGTTTCCTTTGGAGTAGTTTGTTAATCGCCTTTTGTTGCTGGAAATGTAGAAATTGCCACAGAGCTTAGGCTTGCTAATTTGTGTAGCATCTCTACTGAGGCTCAATGTGGTTTCTGCAGATCAGGTGAGGTGTTCTGTGTAGGACAGAGTGAGAGAGCATGGTGGTAGGTTTAGGTTTGGCCTCATTTCTCCTCTGTGCTCTTTAAGCCAGGTGTTCCCTCATGTTGGGTCCTGTCCCGGTGTGGAGAAACAGGCTGCATTGTTGCAGGGGAGAACCAAGCCTCTGGCACTAACACAGCTCTCTTCCTACCTGCCTACAGCAGGGCTCCTGGGGCTAACACAGCTCTCTTCCTACCTGCCTCCAGCAGGGCTCCTGGGGCTAACACAGCTCTCTTCCTACCTGCCTCCAGCAGGGCTCCTGGGGCTAACACAGCTCTCTTCCTACCTGCCTCCAGCAGGGCTCCTGGGGCTAACACAGCTCTCTTCCTACCTGCCTCCAGCAGGGCTCCTGGGGCCTGCTCTCTGGGGCTGTAGAGGCTTGTGGAGGGTTGCTCAGGGCTGGGGGATGAAACAGGAAGTGTCCCCTCTGTGCGGTGGTTCTCTCTTCTATTCTGTGCCAGAGCAGACTAGTTATTAGCAAGCCTGGGAGAGAGGCTCTGGCTCTTGTCCCCTCTCAGCAGCAGGGCCAGTTTGTAGGTGACACAGGCTTTGTTTATATTGGCGAGGATGGGGTGGGGGCACAGACACCAGTCCCATCACTTCCTTCCGTTCTTTAGATTTTTTTATGAATCACCATTGTCATAACAACAGTGTGGACAGAAAATGACATGTAAATGGGTGAACAAAAGAGCCCTCATACAAAGACATTGTTCCAACATTATGTACAGAAACTCCAGATTTATAGACACGGTTAAAGCACCGCATCTGGTGTATCTCCTCTTCAATGTGAAGCACCGTGTAAAAGTGGTCTGACTGACTAGTCTAATCTCGGAGCTTGGTCTGCTCTGCCAAATCCCCCTATCTCTCCTCTCTCTCCTTCTCTGTGTAAGTCAGGTCACATTAAACAAGCCTGTGTGTTTTGACCCTGATCAGCAGAGAACACACTTTCTCACACTCCGCAGACCTCTGGTTTCCTCAGGACAATCCGGTGCATGTGTGTGTGCTGTAGAGGGAGTGTGTGTATGCTTGTGTGTGTGTGTGTGTGTGTGTGTGTGTATGTGTGGTGCGTGTGTGTATGTGTGTGCACACCACCTGCACACCCCTGTTTATCCCCCCAGTAATGTGGCTAGTGTCAGAAAGTGTACTTTGTCATGACGACTGGCTGTGTGGGCCTTCAACAGGAAGCCTGGCTGCACTGTTTCGCAACCTCACTAGA